>NW_026868215.1:491258-643343 GCF_020745735.1 Hemiscyllium ocellatum
GTCCAATTAGATGCAAAACTGGCTTGACCGTAGGAGACAGAGGGTTGTGGAGAGATTTGCTGTTCCAATTGGTGGGCTTGTCCAGCGTTGTGCCTCAAGGACCAGGCTGCTGTTGTTTCATTGCTTTTGTAAATGGTTTGGATGAGAATATTGGAACTGTGAATAGTAATTTGGAGACAAAACCCCAAAATTGGAGTTCTGGTGGACAGTGAAGAAGGCTTTCTTAGAGAACAAAGATATCTTGATTTACTTGACAAGTGGTCTGAGGATTGGCTGTATAGCTCCATGCAGATAAATGTGAGATGTTAGACAAACGAGTGTAGGATTTATTCAAAAATGGTAGGGCGCTGGGGAGTGTTGTCAAACAGAGAGATCCAGGGTCCAGGTATGTAGTTCCTTGAAAGTGAAGTCGCAGATTGACAAGGTAGTGAATAAGGCATAAGGCAATCTGACTTCCATCAGTCAGAGCATTGATTATAGAATTGGTATATCATGTTGTGGCTCTACAAGAGAATGGTAAGGCCACATTTGAAGCTCTGAGTGCAATTCTTGTATCCCTGCTATTGGACGGATGTTAGAAACTGGAAGGGACAAACGTATTTAAAATATCTGCTGAGATGAGAGATTTTGAGATATAAGGGTATGCTAGGATTTCGTTCCTTTTGCGTTGGAGGCTGAGAAGTGAACTTTATTACATCATTTGAGGCATGGATAGGAGGGTATGTCCAGAACCAGAGAGGAGAGGTTTAAGGTGAGAATGAAGACATTTGAAAGAGATCTCAGGGACAGTTGTTTCTCACAGAGGGTGGTGTGTATATGCAGCGAGCTGTCAGAGGAAGTGGCATTGGGGAGTACAATTACAACATATGAAAGACAATTGGATGCGGACATGAATAGAAAAGGTTTGGAGGGGTCTGTGCCAAAAGAAGAAAGATAGTAATCATTCAGTTTCGGTAATCAGGTGAGCATGGAAGAGTTGGGCCAAAAGGTCTGTTTTGTATCTTGTCTAAGTCGAAGAGTCTATGACTCTTTCACTCCTCCTTCATCGCTAATACTTCATTGCACTCAATTCATTTCCAAGTCAAAACTCATCTGCAAACACTTTAAATAATCTAACTCTCTAAACTTTCTTAAATAGAGAATTCCTGACATTGATGTGCTTCTGTAGACTACAGCAGCAGCAGACGCAGAATTAAATTCAAGCACAATCTGTAACGTTTTTTCCTGGGATAATCCCTCACTGTACCATTCCAACCAAGTTAATCTAGTTCATTGATGTATAGGTGAACGTGCCAGTGTCCCAATTTACCTAATCCTGATAACAACCTGGTGATGGACGGTTAAAAAAATTCATAGAGGAGAGGACTCCACTATTATCCCAGTAATAAATAATGGAACAGTCCTGTACATCAGTGTAAAAGATAAGGATGTAGTTCTGGCAAGATACTCCGCCAGACGTGTTGAGTGGATGATCCACCTCACCCTCGCCATAATGCCCACATAATCACAGATGCCCATCTTCAATCAATTTGATTTGCTGCACGTGACATGAAGAAACAGCTGAACACAGTAGATACAATAAAGGCAATGAGCTTTGACCCCATTCCTGCAATAGGACTGCAGACTTGTGCTGCACAACAAGCCGTGTCTCTGGGAAGCTGTTTCATCCCAGCTCCAACTTTGACATCTCCCTGGCAAAGTGGAAAGTTACTCAAATATGCCCCATCCCCTAAGAGGAGATTAATTACAATCTAACTATTTACCCCCATCAGTCCCATCACGATTGTTCAACTGATAGAAGCTCTTTTTAACAGATCTGTCAAACAGCACAGAAATAACTAGCTCAGTGCGGTTTCCAATAGATTCTCTACGTGGAGTTGGTGCAGTTGTGGAAATGTCACTGGATTACTAATCCAGACCAGACTAATGCTCTGGCAACTGATGGAAATTAATAACAATTAATAAAATATCGAGATCTAAAATCTGGTATCAGTAACGGTGAAGCTGAAATCAATGTCGATTGCAAACTCCAATTAGCTTCATCAATGTACTTTCAGGAAGTGAATTCTGGCCTGGTGAATTCCATGCATTCCTGGTCTGGCCTAAGTGATAGTCTAGACACACACGCATGTGATAAACTTTTCAATGGTCTCTAAAACGGTAAAGCAAGACACGAAATTGTATCAAACTACTCCGAGGTTTGGAAGGATAAAACTGACAGAACTTCCAGCAGCAGCCTCAGTATTGGAAAAGGGAACGGGAATCACAGTCCTGTTGGCTCTGCAGAGGCGTCCTTCCTAACATCTGAGAGCTTGTGACAGCCATGCTCCAATGTCTCTCGATCCCTTTCATGTCGAGAAATCCTTATTTATATTCAGTGCCTTGTATTCCACAGCTTATGTGGGAGAGAAATCCCCAGAGTCACCAGTCACTGAGTGCAGACATTATTCTCATCTCAATGCAGAGTGGACTGTCTGTACTTAATACTGTGGGCCCTTGTTTTAGATGTTCAAGCCAGGGCAATTATCATCCCTGGTTCCAATCTGAATCACCCTGTCAGAGTTTTATATATTTCACTGAGATCTCCACTCATTTTCCTAAACACCATGGAATACAGGCCCAGCCACCCCAACTCTGCTCCCACAACAAGCCTGTCATCCCAGAGATCATTCTGGTCATCCTTCACTGCACTCCCTCAATGTCAGGTTTGTCCCTTATAAGGTAAGGAGACCAAAACTGGACACAATACTGCAAAATGTTCAAGATGGGCTCTCAACAAGGTCCCGTACAGCTGCAGTAAGACACCCTTAGTCCTAACAGTCAATCTCCGAGAAATAAGATCAACACACCATTTATCTTCCTGCCTGCTTTCTGCTCTTGCAATATTGCTTAAGTGACTGGTGTACAAGGAGACACAGATGCTTTTCAATGTTGCAGTTCCCCATTTGTTGGGTCTATGTACACTGGTCAGCGTGCCCAATGCATTCCTTGTATTGGCTTCTGGTTTGAGAACTCACTGCCCTGCATGGACACGGAGGGCTGTGCAGAAGGAAAAAAGAAAGAACATAAATCCCTTTAAAGGTTAACATGTTTCATCCAATGCCTTTTCAAATGATAGGTTGCTGTTTTATAGCCCCCATCAAAGCGCACAGCGTCACATCCACCCCCATTGATCTTCATCTGCCACGTATTTGCCCATTCACTCCACTTGTCTCCATCACTTTGGTGATTTTTTTCTTAAATTCTCCTCGCCCACTAACAATCCGGTATAATTTAGTGCTGTCAAAAACTGAAAAATATTGCATTTGATTCCCTCAACTAAATTTTTGACATGCATTGAGAATAGCTGGGCCCAATAACTGATCCCTGTGACACGCCATGATCTAAATACATTGCATGCATTTTTCGGTGTATGTATTGCCCAGTCAGTTTCTCAAATATGTTCCCATTTCATGTTGACCCATTGCATAAGAACGTACTAACGAGAGAAGGAGTAGGCCATCGGGCCCTTCAAGCCTGCGCCACCATTCAATAAGATAATGGCTAATCATTTCATAGCCTCAGCTCCACTTACACACCCCCCCCACCCCCGACTCACCATAACTCTTAATTCCTTTACTGTTCAAACATTATCCAACTGAGTCAAACACATTCAATGACAAAGCCTCAAATATTTCACTGGTCGAAGAATTCCACAGATTTACAGCCTTCTTGGTCAAGAAGTTCCTTCTCAATTCAGTCCGAAATCTGCTTCATCTAATTTTGAGGCTTTGCCCTCTTGTCCTAATTTCATGTACTACTGGAAACGTCCTTTATATTTCTATCTTATCTACTCTCTTCACAATTATACATGTTTCTATCAGATCCTCCCTCATTCTTTCAATTTCCAATCAATATATAATTCCAGTCTATTCAGTCTCTCCTCAAACCCCCCCCCCACCCCCCCCCCCACCCCCGCACCTCTGGAACCAACTTAGTGAGCCTCCTCTGAATCCACTGTAGTGCTAGAATTTCGTTTCTAAAGTAGGGAGACCAAAGTTGTACGTATTACAGGTGTGGTCTCACTAGCATCCAGTAGAGCTGCAACATAACTCCCTGCTTTTACGCTCAATCCGTTTTGCAATGAAAGACAAAATTCCATTTGCCTCGTTAATTACTTTTTGCCCCTACAGACCAACTTCTGTGATTCATGCACAAGGACACCCAGGCCCTCTGCACAAGAGCATGCTGCATTGTTTTGACAATTCAAATAAGAGTCCTCTTTCTTATTTTTCCTACCAAAATGAATGATTTCACATTTATTATAATTGTACTCCATCTGAAAGACTTTGGCCCACTCACTTTGTAACTTATAACAGTCCTCTGCACACGTATCTCTGCCACTCATTTTAGTATCATCTGCAATCTTTGAGACACGACACTTGGTCCCCTACTCCAAATCATCTATGTAAGCTGTGAATAGCTATGGTCCCAGCACTGCTCCATGAGGCACTCTAATAGTCACTGATCAGCAACCAGAAAAACAATCATGTATTCCTGGTCGTTGCTTCATGTGAGTTAACCAATCCTCTATTCATACTTATATATTACCTGTCATGCCACCTTACACAGCAGCCTTTTCGACGTCACTGTATTTTTTTTAGATTACTTATTGTGTGGAAACAACCCCTTTGGACCAACAAGCCCACACTGACCCATGGAAGCGCAACCCACCCAGACCAATTCCCCTACATTTTACCCCTTCACCTAACGCTAAGGGCAATTTAGCATAGCCAATTCACCTAATCTGCATGTTTTTGGCAGAAAATCGGAGCACCCGGAGGAAACCCACACAGACCCGGGAGAACATGCAAATTCCACACTGACTGTCGCCCAAGGCTGGAATTGAACCTGGGACCCTGGTGCTGTGAGGCAGCAGTGCTTACCACTGAGCCATCGTGCTGCGAAAGTAGGCTATAGATATTCAGGTAACTAGGAATAATGTAGTTTGGTGTTTTCTGGCTGGCGTTGTTGTACTGGGATGAAAGGCCTGTTTGTATGTTATATGACTCTATCACTTTAATTTTTGGAAACAGAGAACGTAGTCTCACTATTTCCATAGCTTGTGAGCATCAGATAATGAGGAATACAATCTCCAAGGGCACACAGGATTTGAAGCTATATCATTCTCCCTTCACTATCAAATTGTTAAGAACCCGTTTCTATCTTTGTAACATTCCTGTTAGTGTTCCTGCACCACAAGAATCCCTGGAGTTTATCATCATATTCTGAATAGAAATTAAACACAGGCTACATAATGCTGGCCTTGGTAATGAAACACACCTCACAAGAACAACTGAAAATACTAACGTTATCCATTCGACCCAATCGGATTTCTAAAGCAGTTTCAAAGCAGGTTTTCCCTTTGTTCAATGCTCCTGACCTCTCTACAACATTATGAACCTTTCCTGGGTGCTTTTCCCGTGCTGTTTAAAAGTCACATTTGGAACGCTGTGCCCAATAATCTGAAAAGAGAGTTTCCATGTTCATAAGAATTGTGTCAGTTTTGTTTAGTATTTAAAGACAACAGAAATGCAGAAACTAGAATCAGGAGTAAGGAATCAAAACAGTTCCACCATGCAATAACATCGTGGGTGATCTGACTGTGGCTCAATCACGCATTCCTCCTTTGCTCTTACAATGTTATTGCGTCATTCTTAGTCAAGCATCTGCCTGCCTCTGTCCTAGGAATACTCAAAGTCTTATCTTCTATTGTTCTCTGGGTACAACACTTTGAGACGATTACACCAAATCACCATCTTCTTCAAGGAGATATTCTTCAACTTTACAGCCCATCTGTTTATGGTAATCTCTCACACAAGCCAAAACATCGTTTCAGAATTCAAATTCAAAAGACTACTTGGAGTATTCTGGGGTTAAACAAGATCACATTATTTGCCGAAACACAAGCAGATCCAGGGCCAGTCAGTTCAAGATTTTCTCCGTAAATAAATGTTGCTCCCAGGAGTCAGCTGAGTGAATCTTTTCTGGATTACATTTCATATCATTGTGGTCTTCGCTTTCTTCATGTGGTTATACCAATACATTATAAATCTGTACAAAATCATCCCTACTTTCGAATGTATTGCGTTTCAGGAAGTTTCAACATTTATTTTACATCTCTAAAAATTTGATGTGCATGAAATTTTTTTTATTTTGTAATCGAGGTACCGGTTTCTCCGTGCCTAAAGCCAATCTCTACATTGAAATAATACGCTACTTTTCCATTCAACCCTCTAATATGTTTGAGCACAGACACATTTTTGCTACTATGCTCCATACACCAATATTTGCCTGCTCACTTGGCCCACCTTAATCTCTTTTTAGACTCATGTCCTCTTCATAGCTTCCTTCTCTAACAGTTTCAACAGTTTGTAATCTTCCCTAATACAGACAGACTATTTGGTCAAAGAAACGTACTGTGGCGTCATTTCAAAGTAATTTAAAATGAAATATTTTTTACTCCATGTCTAAACTATAAATTTGAGACAAAGCTAAAGTGTTTTGCAGTCGCATCACTCAGTTCCCATTACTCAACGTAGGGTCAGATGGTGTGGAATGTGTGGAATGTGTGTGGGTAGAATTGAGGAATCGCAAAGGTGAAAAAACACAATTGGAGTTATGTACAGGCCTTTGCATCGTAGTCAGGAGCTGGGGCGCATGATAGACGAGAAGACAGAAAAGATATGTAGAAAAGGCAAAGCTACAGTGAGTGGGGGATTTCAATATGCAGGTGGACTGGGAAAATCTGACTGGTAGTGGTTTGCAAGGAAAGGAATTTGTGGAATGTCTATGAGCAGGTTGAGGTGCAGGCAACAAGGGAACGGGTAATACTGGATTTAGAGCTGTGCAGTGAGACAGACTTGATAAGGAAGCTTAAGGTGAAGGAACCCTTTGGAGGCAGTGATCCTGATATGATTGAACCTAAACTTCAATTTGAGAAGAAGAAAGTAGAATCAGAGTTAATATTACAGCTGGATAAAGGCACCTACAAAGACATGAGGGAGCAGCTGGGTAGAATTGTCTGGGAGAGGAGCCGAGCAGGAAAGACACTGGAACAGTAATGGCGGGAGTTTCTCGGAGCAATTTATGAGTCACAGCAGATTCATCCCGAGGTAAAAGATGCATTGTACATGGAGGATGAGGCATCCATGGATGACTGGGGAATGCATGACTAGGGTAAAAGTAAAAGAGAAAGCAGATAACACGGCCAATGGCAGTGGGAAACCAGAGGACTGGGAAGCTTACAATGAGGAACAGAGGACAACAAAATAATAAATAAGGAGGGGGAAGATTAAATATGAGGGTAAGCTACCAGTGATATAAAGGACGACTTTAAGAGTCTATTTAGATATATAAAGGGCAAAAAAGAGAAGCAGAAGTGGGTGTTGGGGCATTGGAGAATAAGGCTGGAGAGATGGTAGTGAGGAACAAATAATAGATGAAAAACTGAATAATTATTTCATGTCAGATTTCACGGCGGAAGACATGAATAATATCCCAAAAATTCAAGAGAATCAGGAGGCAGAGCTGATTAGGAGAAGCTACTCGAAAAAACTAAATGGGTATATACCCTGGATGGAGATCTTCCAGAAATCTTTGGAATCAGGGAGGATCCCAGAAGACGAGAAAATTGTGAACGTGGCACGCTGCTTGTTTAAATAGATATTTTTTATTGAAAAAAGGAGATTTTTGAATTGTTTTACAAAATTACAATGATAGTACAAACTAGCGTATTCTGCTTTATAATATAATAAAAACCCCAATATAGAATTTGAAAACAAACTACTAATCTATTCTCCAAACTAGCTAAACATAAGATAGGATATCCTACGTTACTAACAATAAACAAAAGGGTAAAAGAAAATAAATAAGTAAATAAATAACTAGATACATATTTTTAAACATTTGTATTAAGTAATAACAGATTTAATATTGATAGAGGATTACTCCTCCCAGGGCCCCCGAACCAGCCAGAACCACCCCCATGGCTAAGCAAAGTCTCTGAACAATGTGGCTGATATATCTGTGTCAATGTAGTTCAAGAAGCGATGCCATGTTCTATAAAATAATTCCACCTCTTAGTGCACCATATTCATAAGGAAGTTAAGGGGATATATTCCATGACTATCCTGTGCTAATTTGAAAGTCATAGGGGACCTTCGGATTCCAATTCACTAAAATGTTTTTTCCCGGACAAAAGGAAAGGATAATGAATAATATCCTCCAGTATACATCCAAAGAAGGGAAATTTGGGGAGCCGAAAAGTAGAGGCACAAGGTTCAACCCAATCTCCATACCCAGAATCTTTGGCAAGGCATTCGCTACTCTATCTCAATTCATGCAAGTCTTACGGGATGTCCACAGACAATGTGTGAGAGCACGAACTTCTATTTTGCATATAGGACTCATTGGGGATGCTCCTGCCTTAAACTTTGCAAGTCACCCAGGTGCTATGTGAGCCCTGTGAAGTATCTTCAATTGGATAGCCTGAGTTCTGTTACAAATAGACATCTCCCTAGCGTTTTCCCAGACGTCCTCCCACATCTCTAAGGAGTATTCAATCCCCAAATCTTGACCCAATCCCAACGTTCCCACTATAGGGGTATAAGGGAGGTTTTTTGTAGGTTACCCTCATCCTGTCTCATTATCCTCCAGGTTTTGATTGTATTTAATACAATAGAATTTTTACAATGATCCAAAATGACTCTCATCTTATCGATAAATAGTACATTGATGAGGGAATATTTTGCTTGGGGGGCTTCAATATGTAACCAGATTGATTGTGGTTCACAAGAGATCCAATCAGCTACGTAGGATAATAGAGAGCTCAATTCGTACCTCCTGAAATCCGGAAAATCCAGCCCACCCCTTATTTGTGGAAGCTGCAGCTTTTCTAATTTCATAAGGGGCTGTCTATGACTCCAAATAAAGGAGCCGAGCCAACCATAAAGCTTACGCAGCGCCTGCCTCGGCAGCATTAAAGGGAGCATTCTCATAGCGTATAAAAGGCAAGGTAGGACGTTCATGTTGACCAACGCTTTATTCAACCTAGCCAGGATATTGGGAGATCTTCCCAGCGGTGAAGGTCCTATCTTATTTTCTCAAATAAATGTGTATAATTGGCTTTATGTAGCTGACCAAATGCCAGAGAATTAAAAATAAATAAATAAAGAAAACCTCTCAGTGAGCAACGAAAGGGGAATCGGGATTCATTCGGGAAATTGTATATACTGGCAAGACCTCCAAGCAGCGTGGCCTGAGATTTTATTAAATTGATTTTATAATTGAGAACACACCAAATAAGTTAAGCACTTGAATTTAGCAGGGCACAGATGTCAATGGATCATTTAAGAACAGAAATACATCTGCACAGAGAGTAATTTTGTGCATACCCGATATAACCTCCGCAACCATTGTATTAGGGTCGGCTCATATAGCTTTCACCAACAGCTCAATCACTCGCGTAAATAATAATGGTGAGAGAGGGCAACCCTGTCGAAAACCTCTCCCAACGCTAACACTATCCGAACTTAAAACCGCTGCTTTGGGATCATTAGTTAATACTGTAACCCATTTAGTAAAGACCTCTCCAACACCAAACCGTTTCAGTGTACAAAAGAGATATGGCCATTCTACCCAGTCAAATGCCTTCTCTGCCTCTGGGGATATAACTAATGCCAGTATTGCTCCCTCCTGGCAGGCCTATACCATATTTAAGACTTTTGTAATGTTATTAGTTGATCTGCGACCCTTTATAAACCCCATCTGGTCCTCTTTTATAACGAATGGTAAAACACGCGCCAGTCTTAATGCCAACATTTTTTGTGAGAACTTAAAATGCACATTCAACAAGGGCATTGGTTTACATGAAGAGCAGTCATCTGGGGCCTTTCCCTTCTTAAGAATGAGAGAAATATTTGCTTCTCTCAGAGAAGGCGAGAGGCAGCCCTGACTATGTGAATCATTATACATATTGATAAGTGGCCTGGCCAATTCCCCAATCAATTCTTCATAGAACTCAGCTTGGAATCCATCTGGTCCAGACGCTTTGCCACCCCCTGGAGCTGCCTTACCGCGTCCTGTATTTCCTGGGTTGCCAGGGGGGCATTCAAGAACAACACCTGTTCCGAAATTAGGCCGGGGAGGGTCAGATGTTATTTTTATAAAAAGACTCTATCTTCCTCGTTCTACACTTACAGCCCTGTGATCTATACAATTCGACACAGAACTTTCTAAAGGCTGCACTACTCATTTCACGATCACAAGTCAGGGTACCAGCACTTTTTCTAATAGACATAATGGCTTGCGGAGCCAATTTCTTTCTGGAAAGGTATGGTATATACCTGCCCGGCTTGTCACCGTATTCAAATAATCTCTGCTTCGCCAGTAATATGCTGTTTGAGTAAGTGTGGTATTCAAAGTTGCCCTATGGGCTGTGATCAGCTGCAGTTTAGTAATGGAGAGTCTATCCACATACACTGTCTCACCCGCCTTCAGGCGAGCGACAAGCATATGCTTTTCTTCTCCCTTTTGTCTTAATGAGATAACCAAGCATCACACATATGCCTTAGCAGTCTCCCACATCACCAAAGGGTTACTGGCCGTGTTTGAGTTGATATCCCAGAAGGTTTTAAATTCATGCAAGAAATATTGTGTGAACTTACTATCCTTCAATAGGAAAAGGTCCATACGCCAATTTCGGGAAGCTGTCTTATCATCACTAGTCTTAACCTCCATATATACTGCGGCATGGTTGGAAATAGTTATATTACCTACTTTACAAAACAATATTGATTTCAAAAGTGTCGAAGGGACAGAAACATATCGACTCTGGTCTGGCATTTGTGTGGGTTAGATTAAAAAGTAAAGTCTTTACCCTGAGGGTGAAGACGCCTCCACACGTCTACCTGCCCCAACTCCCTACTCATATCCGCCCACTGCCGAGATCTTAAAGATGGCTGAAGGGTGACCTTATGGAGGATTACAAAATTATGAGTGGCATGGATAGGACAAATAGACAAAGTCTTTTCCCAGGGGACGGGAAGTCCAGAATGAGAGTTCATAGGTTTAGGTTGAAAAGGGGAAAGACATAAAAGAGACTTAAGGGACACTTTTTCTCCACACAGAGGTGGTATGGGTACGGAATGTGCTGCCAGAGGATGTGGTGGACGCTGGTACAATTACAATATTGAAGAGGCATTTGGATGGGTATATGAATAAAAAGGGTTTGGGGGGATATGGGCTGGGTGTTGGCAGGTGGGACTAGTTTGGTTTGGGATATGTGGTTGGCATGGACAGGTTGGACTGAAGGGTCTGCTTCCAAGCTGTACATCTATATGACTCTATGACTCTATATGCCCGCAGAGCTCTTATGTATTCTGTCCAGCCCTGGGTTGATGATACAATTAAAATATCCCCCTATAATTGTGTGGTGCATCCCGAGAACACTTCCATTACAAATTTAAAAGGGTGTGCCGGGGGTGGGGTGGGGTGGTGGCAACAAAGATTCAAAATCACATATACCTCCCCATATATTAGCGCATTAATGAATATATACCGTCCAGACTCATATTTTATCTGGCTTAGCATTTGGAAAGGTAGGTTCTTCCGAATAAGAATGGCTACTCACCTACTTATTGAGCTGAAAGATGAAAAGAACACCTTTTCAAAACCACCCTATTGCAGCTTCGAATGCTCCTTAGCAAGTAGCTGTGTCTCCTGTAGAAGGGCTGCATCTGCCCTTTCTTTTTAAAGACTTGATAATATCTTGTTCCTTTTGATTGGTGAGTGGCTCCCCTTGATATTTCAGGTGCACCACCTAAACTAATGACTAGCCATGATAATTCAAGCAAGCCCGAAACCCCCCAGGAGGAAGAACCCCATTCAAAAGACAATGAATTAAAACCAAAAATGATTCACATACGAAACACTCTTAAAAAGCAGCTAAATCAAAACAACTAAGAACCACTCCTAAAAACAAATAACATAAAACATATTTAAAAGGAGACTTTCCCCCTTGTTCACAAGGGGCACTATCATCTTCCAATAATCCAACCATTACATCTCCCAGTGAGAGCCATACCCTCGATCCAGGCATTACAATATGGAGTAAATAAATTCCAACATCTTATAAGACAGAAATTAAAAGTAGGCGACTCCCACATACCAACACCTAGATACACTTAGCAAGACAACACAATTTGAAAATATATAAATTTAAAAAATTACAATCCCAGCAAGTAATAAGCAACCAAAGTTAAAAAAAACGCCCACATATAATCAAATAAACTCCACTCGCTATAGGTAAGGGTCCATAGAAAGGATAAGGAAGGGTCTCCCACGTCACATCCCCTCACCAAGGAATCATGGAGACAAGAAAGAGGAAGAAAGGGCGAGAAAAACAAAAGCAGGGGCAAAATAAAGTCATTATCCATACATGTCAAGTCCTTCAGTCTATGTGAGAGCATCCAGGTATTATTTTATTTTTTTTTCCGGTAATCTGAAGTAATATACAGATCCTCCATGACTGCAGCGCATAGAATATTGAGTATTTAAATCCCTCAAATGCTTCGTACCCTCAACAAATGCCTTGCACTTATGGACACAGCCACAGAGAAGTCCTGGAAGAAGATTATCCTGGAGCCCTTGTAGATCATGGCATGAGAATCCTTCCCCAAGACTCTGAAGGCCTCTAGCAGCATCTGTTTTTCCCTCTAATGTTGAAGTTGAACTAGGACTAGGCAGGGGCGCTGGTC
The DNA here is from genome assembly GCF_020745735.1 of Hemiscyllium ocellatum. Lineage (NCBI taxonomy): Eukaryota > Metazoa > Chordata > Chondrichthyes > Orectolobiformes > Hemiscylliidae > Hemiscyllium > Hemiscyllium ocellatum. The sequence goes on from NW_026868215.1 coordinate 504,056, forward strand.
TGACCCGGGCCAGCTCACAGCAACCCGGTGGGCCCATTCAACCCGCACCCGGCCCAGCGCTGACTCCAGTTTCAGCAGTGTGGGAGCCATTGCTCCAGGAAATCAACAAGCCGCCCTTCCTCCTCCCGTTCAGGAAGGCTCAGCAACCGAATATTCTTCTGTTGACCTCGATTTCCTGAGTTTCTCGATCTCTCCGTCACGTCACTGCAGCATGACCGAGATTGACTCCCACCTGCACTGGGTCTCTTCAGTGGAAGTATCAATCTTCACTCGGAGTTTAACAAGCTCCGAGATCAGGCTCGCCCCTACAGGTGAGTCCCCCGGGGCGGCCGCAGAGGTTTATGTTGCTACAGGGTGGTGGTGGTGGGGAAGGGGTGTGTGTGGCGAGGGGTCCCTTCCTGTTGTGAACAGCGAGAACCTTTGCCTTTGGTCATTTTGAAAACCGTCAAATTCTAATCTTTGATGTAGATTAGCCAAGACTGCTGGGTAAAAACTGGTTTAAATAATTTAACAGGTGAGGTGAGGGTGGATCTCCCACTTTTTCTGAGTCTTGGGCAAAGCTCTGCAGACTCAGACCTACTGGCTCGCCGCCATCTCGGATCTCGCTGACTCCATGTATGAAAACGGATAAGGCAAAAGGCAGAAAATTACAAACTGATCAGCCTAACCTCGACCGTGGGTAAGTTCCTGGAATCCATTGTGAAGGATGAGATTTCTGAATAATTGCCAGTGCATGGCAAAGTAGGGCGAAGTCGGTATGGTTTTGACAAGGGGAGGTCATGCTAATGAATCTGTTAGAACGCTTTGAGGATGTAACAAGCAGGTTAGACCAAGGAGAGATAATGGATACTATGTGTCTGGACTACAATAAGGACGTTGACAAGGTGCTTCACAGGAGGCTGCTGAGTAAGATAAGGGCCCTTGGTATCAGAGACTAGGTCCTAGTTTGTACAGAAGCTTGACTGTTTGGCAGAAGGTAGAGAGTGGGAATAAAAGGGTCCTTCTCAGGATAGCAGGCAATGACAACTGGTGTTCCACATGGGAACGAAAAATTTTTACTTTGTACATGAACAATCTAGATGAAGGTACTGAGGGCAATCAAACGAGCTTTTTAGATGAAGCAAAGGTAGGTAGAGGGACAGGAATCATTGAGATGGCAGGGAGGCTGCAGAAGGATTTAGACAGGGTAGGAGAGTGGGCAAAGACGTGGCAGATGGAGTACACTTTGGAAAGTGCGGGGTGATGCACTTTAGTGGGAAGAAGAGAGGCATGGATAATTTTATAACTGGGGAGAAAATTCAGAAGTCTGAAGTGCGGAGTGTTGCAAGTTTCAGTCAGGATTGTCTCAAGGTAAATGTGCAGGTTGTGTCAGTAGTTAGGAACGTGGTGTATCTGCCATATAGTCTGCTTGAAATCTTATATTCAGCAAAAGAACTGAGTCAACTCTTTTTAGCAAAGATATTTGTTGATTGAACACAATTAGTATTAGAACAATAAAATGCATTATACTGTAATGAAAAACACTACAATCTATCTTATGATTTAACTTAAGTTTGGATGATCACATACCACCCCACCAGAAGGTGACCTTCCCCTCCTGATGGACTTGCAGGTGTCTTGTCTTTCAGTGGTTATTCTCAAGTTACCACTCTCTGAGGGGTTTTACAGTGATTCTTATCCTCCCAAGTCTTCACGCATTTTGGGATGGTTATGAGAATCTGCCAATGGAATGATCAGGTTCATTTACCCTGATCAATCAGATCCAACCTGGGGTTGTCACATTGATGGCCCAAGGGCAACATTCCATTCTCCCACTCAGATCAAACTTCAGATTTGTGTTACAGGGTCCGGAGCTGTCAGGTTTGTTTGTAAGTCATCTCTGGGTAGCTGCAGCCTGTCTGGATTCAGCAGCATGTGGATGAGCACAGAGACTTTGGTCAAGGCTGGGTTCTACTTCCCAGCATGCATTAATCATCGTTCATTTTTGGAACTCCATGGTAAATTTATTATTGCCCATTGTAAGATTATTATTTCAGGTGGCCTGTCTTGTCAGACAGGCAAATACAATGATGTTATTTGTTTTGCAATGGCTTGAATGGATGGATTTCCGCGGCTCTATAAGACTCTGGTCAGACCACATTTGGTTTATTGTGTACTGTTTTGGGCCTCATAACTCAGGAAGGATGTACCACCCCGGAGCATGTTCAGAGGAGCTTCATAAGAATGGTCCGAGAAATGACAAGCTCAACATATGAGGTCTCTGGGTCTATACTCTCTGCAGTTTATAAGGATGAAGGGGGATCTAACAGAAACGTACAGAATACTGGTTGCCTGGTCAGAGTAGACGTTTAGAAGATGCTTCCACTATTAGGTGAGAAAGGACTCAAGGACATAGCCTGGGAGTCGAGAGAACATCTTTAGAACGGAGATAAGGAGAAACATCTTCAGTCTGAGAGTTGTGAATCTATGGTAGAATGGCAGTTTCCTTCCCTAAATGGCATCAGTGAGCCAGGTCAGATTTTCTTGGCAATCGATTCATAACACCATCAGTCTCTTAATTCCAGAATTGAATTCAAGCTCCGCCACTTGCTGTGGCATGATTTGGACCCAGGTCACTCGAACATTATCTGGGGTGTATCACATAGGAATTCAATGATAACACCACGAGGCCACTGACTTGCTCAATCCTACACAGTGCGACTAACTTGTGCAGTATGACATGCAATGGGATTTTCCTTCATGTTATCCTTGACTTCCTTATCAAGATATGGATGATTTTTCTCTGTAATGCAATTCCTCTTCGGTCTTTCGTATCTCCCTAATTATTAGCCAAATTTCGTCAGCTGTCCTGCCTTTGACTGTTCTTTTCTTCCCCCAGAGTATCCACAGCATAATCCTTCCTTAGGTCAGTATAATTACCATTACCTAACACTAAACCTCTCATGTATGACTCAGTCTTTACTCTTTTAATCTGAATGTGAAACTCCAGCAAGTTGTGGTTACTCCTTCCAAGGCAAAGCTCATCCACCAATCCTTCCTTGTTACGTAATATCAAATCTAAATTAGATTAGATGCCCTACAGTATGGAAACATGCCCTCCGTCCAACAAGTCATTACCGACCCTCCGAAGAGTAACACACCCAGTCCCATTTCCCTCAGAGTAATTTACCTAACTCTATGGACAACTTAGCATGGCCAATTCACCCGACCTGCACATCTTTGGACTGTGGGAGGAAACCCATACAGACAGGGAGAGAATGTGCAAACTACACGCAGAGAGTCCCCAGTGGCTGGAATCGAGCCTGAGACCCTGATGCTGTGATAACCATTGAGCCACCGTGCCATCCCATTCTCTGGTTGGTTCCATGACGTCCTGCTCTCAGAAATAATCATACATGCACTCTATGAATCTTTATTCAAGGATATCACTGTCCAGTTGATTAAATGAGACAATTAATTTGCATGTTCAAACCGCCCATACTTACTGTTGTGCCCTTGTTACAAACCCTCATTCTTTTCTACCTCAAAAGTATTTTGGGGGGGGACAGTGCCTGAAAATTACTCTTCCAAAGAGGTTTCTACTTTTGCTTTTTATTTTCACTGAGACAGTTTTCAAATATGTTTTGGCACAAAACAATTTGAAAAGATCTGAGTTCCCACTCGCACGAACAAATGTTTATTTTCTTTTTATTAGCCACATTTCACAGTAAATATCGAGGATTTAAGAGGGCTAAAAGTGTTCATGAGATATCGTAAGTAAACTGGGTTGAGGAAAATCCCAAAGAGTTCTTTTCATATACAAGGAGCAAGAGGGTAACTAGAGAAATGTTTATGCCACACAAGGACAAAGGAAGAAAGTTATGCGTGGAGTCAGATAAAGCGGGTGAGTTTTGTAGCAAGTACATTGCATCTGTATTCACCAGGGAGAGGGACATGACGGACGTTGAGTTTAGGGATACATCTCTGAGTACTCTGCGTAAAGTCAACATAAAGTGGGAGGAAGTTTAGGATACTCTAAAAGCTATTAAGGTGGACAAGCCCCCAAGTCCGGATGGGATCAACCACAGATTACTGAGGGATGTGTGTGGAAATAACTGGGACTTTAACATATATCTTTGAACAATGATTGAACATGGGTGAGGTCCCAGAGTACTGGAGAATTGCTAATATTGGCTCCTTGCTTAAGAACGATAGCGGGGATAATCCATGTAATTGCAGACCGGCAAGCCTGACATCAGTGGTAGGGAAGCTGCTGGAGAAGATGCTGAGGGACTTGAGTAAGGCGTTTTATTCGGTTCCCCATGGTCGGCTGATGGAGAAGGTGAAGTCGCATGTTCTATCTAGATGGATAGAGAACTGGCAGGGCAACAGGAGACAGAGAGTAGTAGTGGAAGGGGAGTTCTCAAAGTGGAGACCTAAGACCAGTGGTGTGCAACAGTGATCAGTGCTGGGACGTCTGTTGTTTGTGATATATATCAATGATTTGGAAGAAGGTATCGTTTGCCTGATTAGCAAGTTTGCAGATGACACCAAGATGGTTGGATTAGCAGACAGTGAAGGGGACTGTTGGAGAATACAGCAGAATATAGAAAGATTGGAGAGATGAGCACAGAATTGGCAGATGGAGTTCAAGCAGTGCAAATGCAAGCTGATGCATTTTGAAAGATGCAGTTCAAGTGTGAACAATGCAGTAAACAGAAAAGTACTGGAGAAAATTGATTTACGGCGAGATCTGGGTGTTCGGGTCCATTGTTTCCTGAAGATGCCATCACAGGTCAGTAAAGTAGTCAAGGTAGCATATGGCATGCTTTCCTTCATTGGATCAGGTGTTGAGTACAAAAGTTGGCAGGTCATGTTACAGTTGCATAAGACTTTGGTTTGGTCGCATTTGGAATACTGCACATCGTTCTGGTCACCACATTAACAAAAGGGCGTAGATGTTTTGAATAGGGTACAGAGTAGGTTCACCAGGATGCTGTGTGGGATGGACGGTGCTGGTTATGAAGAAAGATTGAGTAGATTAGGAATATTTTCATTACAAAGATGAAGGTTGAGGTCTACAAAATCAAGACAGATATATGCAGGGTGGATAGCAAGAAGCTTTTTCCCCAGATTGTGGAACTCAATTACTCGTGGTCATGAGTTTAAAGTAAGAGAGGAAAGGTTTAGGGCAGATATATGTGGGAATTTTTTACACATAGGGCGTGGAAGCTTGGAACATGTGGCCAGTGGAGATGGTAGGTGCAGGAACGATAGCGTTATCTAAGATGTATTTAGACAGATACATGAATGGGCAGGGTGCGGAGTGATACAGACCCTCAGAAAATAGGTGGCAGGTTTAGAAAATAGGGGGTCTGGATCAGCACAGGATAGGAGGGCCGAAGGGTCTGTTCCTGTGTTGGAATGTTCTTTGTTCTTTATCATTCATTCTAAAAATAGCAAGTTTTCAACTTATTGTTTGCTACAATTTAATAACATAAACGATTTATTTATTTGATAGTGCATGTCAAATTATTGCCCTTTCTAAATTACAGTCACAGGATCAAAGAGATGTACAGCATGAAACAGACCCTTCGGTCCAACTTGTCCATGCCGAGCAGATATCCCAACCCAATCCAGTCCCACCTGCCAACACTCAGCCCATATCCCTCTAAACACTTTCTATTCATATACCAATACAGACGCCATCTAAATGTTGCAATTTTACTAACCACCACCACTTCGTCTGACAGTTCATTCCACGCACGTACAACCCTCTAAGTGAAAAAATGCCCCTTACATCTCATTTGCATTTTCCCTTCCCAACCGAAACCGATGCCCTCTAGTTCTGCACTTCCCCCACCCCAGGGAAAAGACCTTGGCTATTTACCTTATCCATTCCACTCGATTTTATAAACCTCTATAGGGTCACCCCTCAGTCTCCAGCGTTCCAGGGAATACAGCCACAGCTTGTTCCACCTCCAACTGTCGCTCAAACCCTTCAAACTTGGCAACACACACGTAAATCTTTTCTGAACCCTAATCGATCCAATCCTGGGGATTTTTTCCACCTTCATGCATTTCAAGACATTCAGCACTTCTTCCGAAATATAGGCATTTTTCAAGATATCACCATCTATTTCTCCGTATATCTACATCTCCCATGTCCCTCTCCTGAGTAAACACTGACATGAAATACTCATTTAATATCTCTCCCATCTCCTGTGGCTCCACACAAAGGCACCTTGTTGATCTTTGAGTGCTCTATACTCTCCCTATTTACCCTTTTGTTCTCAATGTATTTGTAAAATCCTTTTGGATTCTCCTTACCTCTATTTGCCAAAGCTATCTCATGTTCCCGTTTTGCCTTCCTGATTTCCCTCTTTAGTATACTCCTCTTGCCTTTATATTCTTCTCAGGATTCATTCGATCTATCCTGCCTGTACCTGTCGTATCCTTCCTTCTTATTCTTAAGCAGACTCTCAATTTCTTTAGTCATTCAGCACTCTCTATACCTACCAGCTTTTCGTTTTACCCTAACAAGAATATACTGTTTCTAGACTCCAGCTATCTAATTTCTAATCTAATTTCTAATTTATAATATCTAATTTCTGAAGGTTTCCCTTTTTCTAGCCGTCCCCTTACCTGCGAACATTTGCCGCCATCAGCTTTTTAAAAACCCTTTCCTAATAACGTCAAAATTGCCTTTTCTCCAATTTGGAACTTCAACTTTTAGATCGAGATAGCCTTTTCCATCATTATTTTAAAACTATTAGAATTGTTGGCAAATAAATGAAGTTCACACATTTCAGGTGAGAAATGAAATCGATTGATTATATTTAAATGTATAAGAGTTATAATTCTATTTGATTGTTCAATCATTTGCTCACTCTGAATATTCAATTAGTCAGAGATCAACCATTTTGCAAATGATAGAGCGACAATATAGGCATTTGAATACTGAGGTTCAGTGTGTAATTGTGATCACCAGCACTGTCAGACAACTGGTTCTTTTTCGATAAAAACAAAATGTGCATTCTTTACTTTTGTATTATAAAAGGTCGTTCGGTGTTTATATTTTAATTCAATCAATATAGAATCAATTTTATTGTTTTAAGCGACGATGCAGTTATTGTGAATAATTGTAGCTCATACATTATTATTGCCCAATTCATAAACATGGAAAACTCCCGATTATTTTTCAGGTCACCAAACCCATCTCTTTGCATCATGACCGACATTAAAACTGATTCCAAAAGGGTGAATTCGGGTACAATGCTACTGGACCTCACAGTTTCATGTAGCACTCAGAGAGACACTGGTCCTGAATCTGTGATGAGAGTTTCCCACCTGGGTCAGGGCAGTCATTCAAACATTCCCTCACAGAGAATCATTTGGAATCCACCTTGAGCAGAAGGAAACGAGCCAACAGGCTATCGCTGCTCTCAGTGTAGGTATCAATGCTGTCTAAATTAGATACCAATGGCTGACCAGGAACCATGCCTTACAAATTCACCCTCAGTCACAGCCTGGCCCAGGGAGCAGATATATGGACATGGAGGGTCAGAATCACATCTCAAAAGTTACTTATTGTGATGACAACTGGCACGTTACCCAGACTCACCCTGGACCAGACACTGGGTGAAAACGTTTACAATTGACAGTCTATTGCAGCATTTTGTGTCTCAAAGTGAACCCTCTGAAACTACATCCAATAAATGTACCTTCACATTCAACAGTATCAAAATAAAATTATACATGTCTGTGGATGGTCAGATACTAATTCATAGGTCACCCAGCAGAATATATCTGAAGAAACCACGAGCAAACGGCAAACAAAAAGTCATTTTAATAACTAAACTTGGTGGATTTTGTCTGGTATGGATAACCACACATACTGTGCTGACACCCAGGTGAATGCAACAATTACATCAAAACTGGAAGTCTTGGTCTAACGTCCCTCCCTACCTCCCTGAACTCACACCCCTCACTCCCTCACACACTCCATTCCCTCACTTCCTCACACACCTCACTCCCTCACACATTCACCAACTGATGATAATCCACAAGCTGAGTGAAACTTGGAACATTGAACGGTACAGCACCGTGCAGGCACTTCACCTCACTGTTTTGCCAGCCTTTTATCCGACTCTAAGATCAGAATAACCTACATAACCTTCAATGCACTTTTGTGTGCCTATCCAAGAGTCTTCTTAAATATCCCTAATGTATCTGACTCTTCTACCACCGCTGGAGGAAAGCGCTAGTTGCTCAACTTTTCTTTGTGAGACATGAACTCCAGTCCAGATAGCACCCTGGTAAATCTCCTCTGCACACTCTCTGAGGCTTCCACTTGTTTCCTATAATGAGGCAACCAGAACTAAACACAATATTCCAAGTGTGGTTGAACCACAGCTTTATAGAGCGAAGAAATAACCTTGCTGCTCTTAAACTCAATCCCCCTGACAATGAAAGACAACAAGCCGTATTCCTTCTGAACAACCCTATCAACTTGGGTGGCAACTTTGAGAGATCTATGGACAATGACCCCAAGATCCCTCTGTCCCTCCACACCGCCAATAATTCTGCCTTTAACCTTGTATTCCTTGTATTATTCATGTAAATGCGATCTTCCAAAATAAATTGCTTCACACTTTGTAAGGTTGAACTCTATCTGCCACTTATCAGCCCAGCTCTGCATCCTGTCAATATCCTGATGCAACCTACAACAGGCTTCCATACTCCACAGCCCCACCAACTTACTAACCTACTTGTCCACTTCCTCATCAAAGTCATTGACAACAATCACAAAGAGCACAGGTCCCAGAGCCGATCCCTGTGGAACACCACTGGTCACTGAGCTCCAGGCTGAATACTTTCCATCAACTGCTATCTTCTGTCTTCTATGAGCCAGCAACGCCCATATCCAGACAGCCAAATTTCACTGCACCCCATGCTTCCGTACTTTCTGAATGACCCTACAATGGGAAATGCCTTGCTAAAATTCTTGTTCACCACATCTACTAGTCTATCTTCATTAACGCGTTTTTTTACATCTTCAAAGAATTCACTAAGGTTTCTGAGGGATGACCTGCTCCTCACTAAGCCATGCTGTCTATCTTTAATCAAACTATCATTTTCTAAATAATTGTAAATACGCTCTCTCAGAAACGTCTGCAATACTTTGCCCAGCATTCATATCTGTTCGGTCATTCCCAGAGTTATCCCTATTCCCTTTCTTGAACAAAGGAATAACATTTGTCACCCTCCAATCATCTGACTGGCACTGCTCCAGTGGACAGTGAGGACGCAAACATCATCACCAAAGGCACGCCAATCTCTCCCGTCATTTCCTGGAGTAACCTAGGGTAACCCCATCTGGCCCGGGTGTTTATCTATCCTTACGTTTGTAATTCATTCAATCAGTCTGCACTTGCCTTCAACTTTTCTACACCATGCCTAACCAACTGACTGGCTGATTTCCATATCAGTGCAATATACAGTGCTGCCTTCCTGAGTAAGTACAGTTCACAACATTCTGCGAATCATGGAATGAAAAAATAAAGGAATGCATCAATGTCTTCCTGATGAAGAGTTTATGGCCGAAACATCGACTCTCCTGCCCCTCGGATGCTGCCTGACCTGCTGTGCCTTTCCTGCACCACACGTTTTGATTCTAATCTCCATCAACTGCAGTCCTCACTTTCTCCATTACTGAGGTCTGTCCCCTCTGCACGCTGAGTGGGGAATTAACCATCAGAAACTCACGTATGTGGAGCTGACTGCTCAGTTCTGGAAAGTTGTACTTGATGAATACATTTTATTAAAAAAATAAATTACAATTCCACACATATTCATTCAGTGCCAGATTTAGAGTTGTGGTTCATGGTTTGAGCAGCTTGATAACAAACAGGAAATGACTGAAGAACTCCGAGGTACAGGGTATTCCAGGTATTATATCCAGCTTACTTTAATGCTGGGAGTATTATCAGACAGGCTGAGAGATGTGATAAGGGAATGAGTTGACATGTGGAGTTGTGACATTTTTGACATCACAGAGACCTGTTTGAGGGAGGTCAGGGCTAACAACTCAATACTCTGTTGTACTGGAACTGTAGGCAGGACAGGGCAGGGTGTTAAAGAGGATGTGGTGTTGCATTATTAATTAACAAATCAGTTACTGCTGAAAGAAAGGGTCTTCAAATGAGGCTTTGTTGGTAGAGGTTTGAATCAAAGTGGTGACAGACACACTGCGTTTTTAAACACATTTTAGCTTACAGTGTGGAACCAGGCTCTTCGGCCCAACGAGTCCACACAGACCTCCGAAGAGAAACATTAGGATTGACAAGTCGCCAGGCCCGGACCAGATTTGTCCTCGGCTGTTTGGGAAACGAGAAATGTGATTGAATCGCCGCTTGTGAAGATCTTTGCATCCTCGCTCTCCACAGGAGTAGTACCTGAGGACTGGAGAGAGGCAAATGTAATTCCTCTCTTTAAGAAAGGAAATAGGGAAATCCCCGGCAATTACAGGCCAGTAAGTCTCACGTATGTCGTCTGCAAGGTGTAAGAAAGGTTTCTGAGGGACCATCTGGAAGAGCATGGCTTGATTCAATGCAGTCAATACAGCTTTGTGAGGGGCAGGTCATGATGAGGGTAGAGCTGTGGATGTGTTGTATGTGGATTTCAGCAAGGCATTTTTAGGGTTCCCCATAGTAGGTCCACTCAGCAGGTCAGGAGGAATGGGACACCGGGGAACTTAGCTGCCTGGATACAGAATTGGCTGGTCTACAGAAGACAGCGAGTGGTAGTAGAAGGAAAATATTCTGCCTGGAAGTCAGTGGTGAGTGGTGTTCCACAGGGCTCTGTCCTTGGGCCTCTACTGTTTATAATTTTTATTAATGACTTGGATGAGCTCATTAATAAAATTGAAGGATTGGTCAGCAAGTTTGCAGATGACACAAAGTTTGGAGGTGTCATTGACGGAAGAGAAATGTTGTAGGCTGCAGCGGGACATTGACAGGATGCAGAGATGGGCTGATAGGTGGCAGATGGAGTTCAACCTGGATAAATGCGAGGTGATGCATTTTGGTAGGTCGAATTTGAAAGCTGAGTACAGGATTAATGATAGGATTCTTGCTGGTGTGGAGGAAGAGACAGATCTTAGTGTTCAGATGCATAGATCCCTTAAAATGGCCACCCAAGTGGAAATGGTTGTTAGCATATGGTGTATTGGCTTTCATTAACGGGGGATTGAGTTTAAGAGTCGTGAGATGTTGTGGCAGCTCTATAAAACTTCGGTTAGACTGCACTTGGAATACTGTGTCCAGTTCTGGTCACCCTATTATATGAAAGATGTGGATGCTTTGGAGAGGGTTCGGAGGAGGTTTACCAGGATGCTGCCCGGACTGGAGGGCTTACCTTATGAAGAGAAGTTGATTGAGCTTGGACTTTTTTCATTGGAGGAAAGAAAGACGAGAGGGGATCTAATTGAGATATACAAGATAATGACCGATATAGATAGAGTTGAAGGGCAGAAGTGGCTAACACGAGGGGTCATAGTTTTCAGCACGTTGGAGGAAAGTATAGAGGGGATGTCAGAGGCGGGATATTTACACAGAGAGTTGTGAGAGCATGAAATGCGTTGCCAGCAGCAGTTGTGGAAACAAGGTCATTGGTGACATTTAAGAGACTACTGGACATTCATATGGTCACAGAAATGTGTGGATGCATGCATGAGGATCAATGGTCGGCACAACAACGTGGGCTGAATGGCCTGTTCTGTGCTGTACTGTTTTAGGTTCTATGTTCTGTGTTCTATTTTCAATGTCCTTGTACTTAATAATAACTTGGTCTTGGGTGTGGAAATGAGACCCATCATTTCAATGCTCCATACTGTGAGTTGTGCACTGTTGTCATCATATTTATATAAAAATGAACTGAATAAAGGTTGGGGGGGGGTGTTGGGTTGTGTTTATTGAACAATCTAAAAGTTGGTATTACGAAAGAATGTCGGACCTTCAGTAAAAAGACTTTGCTTTTAATGGTTAGAACAATGCTGCAAACATTTACAGAGATTTCCAGTTCAAGTCACACACAAGAATGTTGGGCTGGGCTGATGCAGGCCATCAATGGAGCTGCACAATTCTGTTTGGATACTGACATTGTGGAGATAACATACGCTGGATATGGTTTATGAGGGATTCAATGTAAGATGTCATGTGCTGCAGGAATTCGTCACCTTTATAACACATTCATTCAGGATTAGGTCCAAGGTACAGAATTACAGAGTTTAGGTGGCATACCAGAAGGGCTAAACTTGCAAGACATGGTTGTTTATAGGTCATTGCTACAAATATTGAACTGCATTTGGACCAGCGCCATGTGCTAGTTCATTGACCAATCTGCGCCAAACCCATCTCCCCGTTGTTCAGGTATGTCGCTAACCTGTTTATTGTAAGGATTGTGTGAGTAACTGCCCAGCTCCAGTTTGGAAGCTCCATGGACAGATTTTGGAGATGCCCAGTGTTTTGGAGGTCGTGGTGAGAGCTAAAAATCTGTGTCTGAATGTAGGTTTTTTCTCAATTTCATTTCCAACAGCTTTGCTGCCTGCAAGATGGTGTGTTCACTGAACTGAACATGAATCGGCTGTTGACTACAATCACTGATCTGTAAAAGTCAGGTGTGCGCTCTGGTAATTCAATTATTGTTCACTTCAATGGCTTTCAAGTGAAAAACAATGATTTGGTTCATTTTTAAAATATGTAAGAAACACAGTGATATTAACTCTTCATTATACAGAATGTAAAAGTGATCTGTTGTACATTTCCAACAGACTAATCAAGCAACAATCAGATATTGTCTGGAAAGCAAGATTATGTGAACAGGACTATTTCCCAGGCAACATCACCATCCTCTCTGGTAGGTTCTGTCCCACAGAAAGGGCACAGCCAGGCAGAAGAGGGCAGCTCCTTGGCATTTAGTCAATATAGTTTGGCGTGGTGGCTCAGTGGTTAGCACTGCTGCCTCACAGCACCAGGGACCCAGCTTTGATTCCAGCCTTAGGCAACTGTCTTTGTGGAGTTGGCCCATTCTCCCTGTGTCTGCGTGGGTTTCCTCCCACAGTCCAAAGATGTGCAGCTCTGGCGAATTGGCCATGGTAGTGGGTTGCTCTTTGGAGGGTTGGTGTGGACTGATTGGGTCGAAGGGCCTGTTCCCATCCTGTGGGGAATCTAATCTAATCTTAATTGATCCTGGATCCTGTGCTGGCTAGACTGCTGTGTGGCAGGTATGGGGAGCCAATTACAGGGAACCATATAATTGACCACATCATCACCAATCAGCCTGCTCCAGATATACCCCTCCATCGGGGTATATCGGTAAGAATGGTCACTGCACAATCCTTATGGCGAGCAAGGGCTAACTTCACATTTTCCAGACCTTCCTCACCATGACATGTACTGAATGGTACAGACTTTAAACAGATTAAGAAACTAATGACGATGCATCCATGAGGTACAATGGCCCATCGGCAGCAGCAGAATCATATTCTGTACAACTCATGGAGTCTGCAACTTCCTGGACCGACGCACCTCCCACTGTACATTAACCATCACATCCCGACATACCTCCTTCTGTACAGTAACCATTATGGCCCGACATACCTCCCACTGTACAGTAACCATCATGGCCCGACATACCTTCCACTCTATAGTAACCATCACGGCCCAACATACCACCCACTGTACAGTAACTGTCACGGCCTGACATACCTCCCACAGTACAGTAACCATCACGGTCCGACATACCTCCCACTGTACAGTAATTATCGCGGCCCTACATAGCCCCCACTGCACAGTAACCATCACGGTGTGACGTACCTCCCACTGTACAGTAACCATCACGGCCCGACATACCTCCCACTGTACAGTAACCATCACGGCCTGACATACCTCCCACAGTACAGTAACCATCACGGCCTGACATAGCCCCCACTGTACAGTAACTATCACGGCCCAACATACCTCCCACTGTACTGTAACCGTCACGGTGTGACATACCTCCCACGGTACAGTAACCATCACGGCCCAACATACCTCCCACTGTACAGTAACCATTATGGCCCGACATACCTCCCACTGTACAGTAACTATCACGGCCCGACATACCTCCCACTGTACAGTAACCATCACGGCCCGTCATACAACCCAATGTACGTTAACTATCAGGCCCAACATAGCCCCCACTGCACAGTAACTGTCACGGCCCAACATACCTCCCACTGTACAGTAACCATCACACCCCGACACACCTCCCACTGTACAGTAACCATCAAAACCCGACATACCTCCCACTGTACAGTAACTATCACGGCCTGAAATACCTCCCACAGTACAGTAACCACCAAAGCCCGACATACCTCCCACTGTAAAGTAACCATCACGGCCCGACATACCTCACTGTACAGTAACCATCATAGCCCGACATACCTACCACAGTACAGTAATCATCACGGCCCGGCATACCTCCCAAAGTTAAGTAACCATCAAGAGCTCAGTGCTTAGCACTGCTGCCTCACAGCACCAAGGTCCTAGGTTCAATTCCGGCCTTGGGTGTCTATCTGTGTGGAGTTTGTACCTTCCCCCATGTCTGAGTTAGTTTCCTCCGGGTGCTCTGGTTTCCTCCCACAGTCCAAAGATGCGCAGGTCTGGTGAATTTGCCACACTAAATTGCCCATAGTGTTCGGTGAATTAGTCAGGGTTAAGTACAGGGCAGGGCAATGGGTCTGGTTGGGTTACTCTTCTGAGGGTTGGTGTGGACTTTTTGGGCTGAAGGACCTGTTTCCACACCGTAGGGAATCTAATCTAACCTCCAAGGTTCAAGTCAGGAATATGATGGAATAATCACTTGTCTGAATGTGTACAGCTCCAACAGCATTCTAATATGGACTTAATAGCAACAGGAAACACAGTTGTGTGGGGAATATCTTGTCTCACAAACTTGATTGATTGTTTTGAGGAGGAGACAAAATTGATTGATGAGGGCATGAGGTTGGGCGTTGGCCGTTTGGACCTTAGGAAGGCCTTTGATATGGTTCCTTATGGCAGGCTCATACAGAAGGTGAAGTGAAATGGGATCAGCGGTCAGTTACTAAGATGGATAGAGACCTGCTTGGTCATAGAAGACAGAGTAGTGGTGGAACAGTGTTTTTGTGACTGGAGATCTGTAAATAGATTGGCAGAGTTGCAGATTGTGAGGATGATTGCCAGAGAATACAGCAGGATGTAGGTCAGCTGCAGACTTGGACAGAGAAAACGCAGATGTAACTTTATCTGGACAGTTGCGACGTGATGCGTTTTAGAAGGTCTAATATAGGAGATAAGTATAAAGTGGATGGAAAAACTACTGGCCGCATCGACATCCGAACGTGGCGACACGGGTGGATAGGGTGACCAAGAAGACTGATGGCAAACTTGCAGACATGCATCAGAGCATGCAGTGTGAATATTAGCGGGTCATATTGCAGCTGTAGAGAAACTTAGTTCGGGCACATTTAGAATATTGTGTACATGACTGGTTGCCACATCGGCAGAATGACGTGGAAGTGTTAGAGAGGGTATGGAAATGTTTTACCAGGATGTTGCCTTGTTTGGAGGGTATTAGCCAGAAGGAGAAATTGAACAAACATGGTTTGTATGCACCTGGGCATCACTGGCGATGGGGCGACCCGATAGATATTTACAAAATTATCAGAGGCATAGATAGATGGACAGTTAGAAGCTTTTTTTTCCAAAGTCGAAATACTCATGACCGTAGGTTTTAGGTAAAAGGGAGAAAGTTCACGAGATATGATCGGCAAGATTTTTTTTGTTTTTTCTGGACAGAACGTGCAAGTGCCTGGAATGCACTGATATAGGAGAAGGAGCCAATAGAGCAAGGTTTAAGAGGGATCTTGGCACAAATATGAGTGAGCAGGGAACAGAATGACGTAGAGGGTGTCTGAGCAAAAACTTTCGTATTAACTTTAGAACGGCATCATGTGTCAGTGCGGCTTGCTGGGATGAAGGGTCTGTTCCTGTGCTGGACTGTTCTTTAAAACAAGATTTGAGTGCAAGAGTTGCAAGATGTTGACTGAATGATGACTGATGATCAACAGCCACATTCAGTGACTCTCTCCTCATCAACTTGCAGCTTCATACCCTCCCTCCCATAGCAGGGAAACTCAATTTGGAGAATGGGACGTAAAAGTCAGAGCTGGGAACTGGTGACTACATCTCGCCCCTCGCTCCTGCAGCCTTCTATCTTGTGCACTCGCGTCTTGGGGGAACACTGCACAGAGAGAAGCTGCATGTACTCCACACCCACCTATGCTGACATCTGTCACATGCCAGCCTCATCATGCCATCCCAGCACATCTCCAACCCATTGACAGAACACTTTTGTACTTCAATGCTGCAGCTCAGGGTGCACTGAAAACTCTCAGTGCAATGCTGCTGCAAGGACACCGTGCTCAGGGACACACACCCAGCTCATGTACTGTCCCTCTGGGCTTCTCACTCCGTGTTGCTACACCCTCAATACTGCTGCAAGGACACTGTGTTCAGGGACACACACCAAGCTCATAGATGTCCCTCTGGTCTGCTCACTCCGTGTTTCTACACCCTCAATACTGCTGCAAAGACACGGTGCTCAAAGACACACACCAAGCTCATAGACTGTCCCTCTGGGCTGCTCCCTCGGTGTTTGTATGCACTCAGTTTGAACTGACTTGAATGCTCACAGAATTATTGCCTTGCCTTACCCTGCCCTCAGCAATGCTTCCCCTCAACCAGAGCTACCAGGCTCACCCACCTGCTGTATTGTCTTGGTGTTGTGGTTCTGTTCGCCGAGCTGGGACATTGTGTTGCAAACGTTTCGTCCCCTGTCTAGGTGACATCCTCAGTGCTTGGGAGCCTCCTGTGATGCGCTTCTGTGATGTTTCCTCCGACATTTATAGTGACTTGTATCTGCAGCTTCCAGTTGTCAGTTCTTGCTGCGGTGGTCAGTATATTGGGTCCAGGTCGATGTGCTTATTGATTGAATCTGTGGATGAGTGCCATGCCTCTAGGAATTCCCTGGCTGTTCTCTGTTTGGCTTGTCCTATAATAGTAGTGCTGTCCCTGTTGAACTCATGTTGCTTTTCATCTGAGTGTTTGGCTACTATGAATTGCTGGTCATGTCGTTTTGTGGCTAGGTGGTGTTCATGGATAGAAACCGTTAGCTGTCTTCCTGTTTCTCCTATGTAGTGTTTTGTGCAGTCCTTGCATGGGATTTTGTACACTACATTGGTTTTGCTCATGCTGGGTGTCGGGTCCTTCGTCCTGGTGAGTTGTCTCAGAGGGGCTGTGTTTTGTGTGCTGTCATGAGTCCTAGTGGTCGCAATAGTCAGGCTGTCAGTTCAGAAATGTTTTTGATGTATGGTAGTGTGGCTAGTCCTTTGGGTTGTGGCATGTCCTCATTCCGTTGTATTTCCCTTAGGCATCTGTTGAGGAAATTGCGGGGTTATCTGTTTTTGGCGAATACATTGTATATGTGTTCATCTTCCTCTTTTTGCAATTCTGGTGTACAGCAGTGTTTTGTGGCCGTTTCAACAGGGTCTTGATGCAACTTCTTTTGTGTGTATTGGGGTGGTTGCTTTCGTAGTTTAGGGCTTGGTCTGTGTGTGTGGCTTTCCTGTATACCTTTGTGGTGAATTCTACTTTCGGTGTTCTCTGTACCATCACATCTAAGAATGGGAGTTGGTTGTCCTTTTCTTCCTCTCTCGTGAATCGGAATCCTGTGAGTGTGGCGTTGATAATCCGGTATGTATTCTCGGACGCACACAACAGACTACACAAGTATAGACAAGAAATTGAACTCCAAAAATCGTTAATTTTAAAAACCACCATTCAGGAATGGACCCGGACCATAGAACAGGCCGTCACCATAAGGCAGAACAGAACCACACAACGCAAAAAAAGACGGCACTAAAAGAAAAAAAAGGCCAAACTAACACACAACAGAGAGGACACCACAAACCACTCTTGGGTTAGAAATCTCTCCCACAGACAGCTCACAGACATGGAAAGAACAAGACGGGCCAAGGGTCTCAATTACAACCACAGGGACACCAAGACAGCAGACTTCCTAGTACCACTAGAATGGACACTCAGAAACAATGGACTGACAGAAGAGACACAACAAACAGTGAGACAAAGTATCGTACCCCTGATAACAAGGAAAAGACAAACACATAACCTCAACAACAAGGAGAGGGAAGCACTAAAAGCACTAAGAAACTATAAGAACATAATCATACTACCAGCAGATAAAGGCAGAATGGCCGTCATTCTGGACAAAGCAGAGTACATCCAAAAAGCGCAACAGCTATGTGCAGATACCAACACCTACCAAAAGAGGGAGTTATACCCCACCCCACAGCTCACCAAGAGGATAAACAACACACTGAGGAACCTACAAAAAAACTGACAGATAACCAGGCTTTACCGAAAGAGAATGAAATCTGAAAGCAACAACACCGCTAGATTCTATGGACTACCTAAAGTGCACAAACCAGACATCCCACTGAGACCCATAGTATCACTACCAGGGAGACCATCACACAAACTGGCTAAAGAACTACAGCTGAAACTGAGACACCAGATCAGCGGATCCAGACACTCTACACAGTCAATACCGGAATTCTTGGACATCATCAGAGATATACACATAGACAAGGAAGAAACTATGGTCTCATTCGACGTAACGGCACTGTTCACCTCTATCGACAAAACCCGAGCCAGAGAAACAACAGCCAACCTGCTGGACATTCAGAACAGACAACAAGACGGGGAACCTATCAACAAAGACGGCATACTCAAACTACTGGACCTGTGCCTCACAACACAATTCACATTCAACAACCAAATATATGAACAAATCAACGGCACACCAATTTGCTCATCCATCTCTGGAATCATAGCAGAAGTGATAGTGCAAAGATTAGAACAAACAGTCTTACCGCAAATTCAATCCAAACTCTGGGTCAGATATGTGGATGACAACTTTGTAATCATTAAGAACACACCAGTTCATCAACGCCACACACACAGGAATCCGATTCACTAGAGAGGAAGAAAAGGACAACCAATGCCCAGTCCTAGTCGTGATGGTACAGAGAACACCGAACGGAGAATTCACCACAAAGGTATACAGGAAAGCCACACACACAGACCAAGTCCTAAATGACGAAAGCAACCACGCCAACACACACAAAAGAATTTGCATCAAGACACTGTTCAAAAAGGCCACAACACACTGCAGTACACCAGAACTGCAAAAAGAGGAAGAAGAACACCTATACAATGTATTCGCCAAAAACGGATACCCCCACAATTTCATCAACAGATGCCGAAAGGAAAGACAACGAAATGAGGACATGCCGCAACCTAAAGGACTACCATACATCAAGAATACTTCTGAACTGACAGCCAGAATACTGCGACCACTAGGACTCATAACAGCACATGAACCAACAGCCACTCTCAGACAACAACTCACCAGGACGAAGGACCCGATATCCAGCATGAGCAAAACCAATGTAGTGTACAAAATTCCATGCAAGGACTCCACAAAACACTACATAGGACAAACAGGAAGACAGAAGATCCGCATCCATGAACACCAACTAGCCAGGAAACGACATGACCAGCTATCCTTAGTAGCCACACACTGAGATGACAAGCAACATGTGTTCGACTGGGACAACACTACTATTATAGGACAAGCCAAACAGAGAACATCCAGGGAACTCCTGTAAGCATGACACTCATCCACAGATTCAATCAATAAGCACATTGACCTGGACACAATTTACCAGCCACTGCAGTAGACAGCTGGAACTGACAACCGGAAGCGGCAGATACAAATCACTATAAATCATAGAAGCGCTTCACAGGAGGCTCCCAAGCACTGAGGATGTCACCTAGACAGGCGACGAAGCGTCTGCAACACAAATTCCCAGCTCGGCGCACAGAACCACAACAGGGAAGAGTTGCTTTCATGCAAATCCACATTTTGTATGTGGGAACTGCTTATAAAGTCCTGACAGCAAAACCATCTGGTGAACGTCGTCCCGACTGCTCGAATTTCAATCTATTTTGTTTGAACAGATATTTCAAGGCCGCTGCATATCAGACAACAGGAAGAGATAAAGGATGATTTTGCACTGTTTCCTTCGCAGGACCAGCTTGTCTCCCCAGGCACCTAAAGTCTTTATTGTGGGTCAGAGAGCTTCAAAATTAATAGAGCACTGAAGGAGGCCATTTAGACTATTGTACACCGACGAGCTCTCCAACATCACAACTTGAAAACGGAGAGAACAGAGTGTGTGTGTCTGTGTGTGTGTGCGTGAGAGAGAGAAAAAATAACAGGCAAAAAGGGAGTGAAGAGAGATAGAAGGAATGGAGAGAAAACGGAGTGACAGAGTGAGTGAGAACAAGAGGTATCAGATGAGGGTGAAGTTAGATCAGAAGACAGCATGAGGAGAAATACACAGAAATTATATTTAGAAACTCCCACAGACTGCAAGCCCTTTGTCTGGTGCCGTACCCAGTGAGCACAATGCTATCATCCCAGATCATTTATCACCAATAATATCACAGAGCCGGGATGCTGACGGCTGAGCAGGATCCAAAAGAACAATAGATTGGTTCCAGGGAGAAGGTGAATTAATTAAATATTCTGGGCCAACAGGAACTTGTCGTCCCTCTAGACAGTGTGTGAGAGACAGGGCGAGAGAATCTCAGTGAGGGGGATCACTGACAGGAGGGAAATCAACATCTCAGCTGTGGGTCAAATAATGAACGATAAAGTTTGAACACCTCGTCCATGGTTTTGGATTCACATTTCAATTCATATAGCTCCACATCGTAAGTGTATTTTAACAAACTTGTCTCTTTGTAGTTTTCATGTTTTTGTATGTACAGAAATGCTTGTTTTTCGTCCCTGTATTTTGTGTTGAATAAACACATTTTATTACTGAGGAAGAAAGGACCTGTTCCGATGGGACAGTTTTCGTCTGAACCGTGCTGCGGCCAGAGTCGGGGTGATTCCTAACTAAGGCTGTAGACAGATCTTTAAACTGATTAGGAGTGTGCGTGAGTGCGGTGTGGGGGTGCAGTTATAGGGTTTAATTAGCATAGAGGGGGTAAGAGTACAGAGCTCAGGAGAGTTTATTTAAATCTGCAGCACAGATACAAATAGGACAGTGTATGGAAAGTGTAAGCAATCAAACTGAACAAACAAATGACAACGAGAAGAGGAACCATTAATACAGTATTGAAGGGGTTATATCTGAATGCACGCAGTATAAGGAATAGAGTAAATGAGCTTGTGGTACAGATTGAAATTGGTAGGTATGACGTGATGGGCATCACAGAGAAGTGGCTGCAAGGGGTCAGGATATTCAAGGACATATATTCTATCGGAAAGGTAGATGTTAGAGGGAGTGGATTTCCATTTTTAATAAGAAATGAAATTAAATCAATAGTAAGAAATAAAGAAGGTCAGATGGTATAGAATTTGCGTGGGTAGAATAGAGGAACCACAAAGGAAAGAGAATCACAGTTGGAGACTTGCACAGGCCTCCAAAGAGTAGTCAGGAGCTGGGGGACAAGATACACCAGGAGATAGTAAAGATCTGTAGGAAAGGCAAAGTTATAGTGATCAAAGGGGATTTCAATATGCAAGTGGAATTAGAAACCAGGTTGTTAGTGAATCGCAAGAAAAGGAATTTGAGAAAATGTCTACAGGATGGCTTTTTGGAGTAACATGTGGTGGAGCCCACTCGGGAAGGGATGTCACTGGATTTAATGAAACAGGCTAGATAAGGGAGCTTAAGATGAAGGAAAACTTCAGATGCAGTGATCAGAACATGGTTGAATTTATTCTGCAATAGCAGAGAGAAGAAAGAATCAGAGTTTACAGTATTTCAGCTGAATAAAGGCAACTGGAGAGGCAGAAGGGAGAAGCTGGGTAGAATTGACCGGGACAGCGGTCTAGCAGGAAAGACAGGGGAACAGCAATGGCAGGAGATTCCAAGGTTAATTCAGGAGACAATGCAGTGATTCATGCTGAGTAATAGAGACATGGTACAGGGAGGATGAGGCAACCAGGGCTGACAAGGGAAGTCAGGGATTGCATATAAGCAAAGGAGCCGTGAATGGCAGAGGAAGCGGGAGAATTGGGGCCAACAGAAGGCAAGAAAAAATAAATAAGGAGGGAGAAGGTTAAATATGGGGCTAACTTAACCACTAATACAAAGAAAACTGTAAGAGATTCTTTAGATATATAAAGTGCAAAAGAGAGTAAAAGTGAATATGGACCACTGGAAAATGATGCTGGAGAGACAGTAGTGGGAAACAAAGAAATAGCTGAGGAAATTTGCATCAGTCTTCACGGTGGAAGACACGAGAAATTTCCCAGAACTGAAGAGAGTGAGAGGGCAGTACTGAATACGGTGGCCATCACCAAGAAGAACATGTTAGAAAACGGAATGGCCTGAATGTGGATAACTCACCTCGACCAGTTGGACTACACCACAACCTTGTAAGCGAGATAGCTGAAGAGTTCGTGCAAGTGCAAGTGGTAATCTTTCAGGAATGACTAAAACCTCGAAAAGGCCAAGTGGCTGTATACTTGCTAACATGACACCCTGTTTAATAAGGGTGTTAGGCAGAAGATGTAAAACTATAGACTGATTAGCCTAACCTTGTATGTGGGTAACATCATGGAATCCATCGTGAAGAAAGTGATTTCTGAATACTTGGAGGTCTTTGGTAAAATAGGACAGAGTCAGCATGTTTCATCAAGGGGAGGTCATGCCTGACAAACCGGCTAAGATACTGTGAGGGAGTAATGAGCAGATTGGATCAAAGAGAACCGATGGATATTATCCATCTGCACCTCAAGAATCCTTTGACAAGGTGCCATGCATGAGGCTGTTGCGAAAGATATGGGTCCATGGTTTTAGAGGTAAGGTGCTAGCATGGATAGAAGTTTGGCTGTCAAACAGAAAGCAGAGAGTGGGGATCAAAGGGTTCTTCTCAGGATTGCAGCCAGTGACAAGTGGTGTTTCAAAAGAATCAGTGGTGGTACCACAACTTTTCACTTTGTGCATTCATTATCTATATGAAGGAACTGACGGCATTCTGGCTAAGCTTTCAAACAGTGCAAAAATAGATAAAGGGTCAGGTAGCATTGAAGAGGAGGTTCGGCTGCAGGAAGGTGCTCTAGCACATTTCCTCAACTTCGCACACCTCTGCCCTTGAACTACTGCAACAAGTTAGAACCTCTCTGGTGCTCGCCTTCCGTCCCACCAACCTCAGGATACAACTTATCATTCTCCGCCATTTCTGCTGCCAACAGTCAGAACACACCACCAGAGATATACTTCCTCCCATTCCTATCATCAAACTGCTGAGACCATTCCCTCACAATCTCTCCCTCGTTAGGTCCACGCGGCCCCAACAATCCACCTTGCACTCCCCGCACCTTCCCTTGCTATTGCAAAATGTATGAAAGCTGTGCCAACACCTCCCACCCCACGTTCACCCATGACCCCAATGGATCCTTCCACATCAGGCAGAGAACATCCTGTGCATCCAAACACCCCATTTAGTCTGTCCATTTCTCCTGGTCTCCACTACATTGGCGAGACAGGACGTCAACTTGCAGAACGGTTCAGGGAACACTCTCGGACACCCAAATCCAACAACCCCACTGCCCTGTGGCAGAATACTTCAACTCCCCCTCCCACTCTGCCAAGTTCTTACAAGTTTTTGGCCTCCTTCACTGCCAGATTCTTGCCACCTGACGTCTGAAGGAAGAACGCATCATCTTCTGCCTTGTGACCCTGCAAACACACAGTATCATGGACAATTTCACCAGTTTCTTCATCTCCCCTCCCTCCACCTTATTCGAGATCAAACCCTCCAACTGAGGACCCGCCTTCTTGATCTGTCCTACTTGTCCATCTTCCTTCCCATCTATCCACTCCACCTTTCATTCTGACCTATCACTGTCACCACCTACCTTCATTGAGCTGTCACCTTCCAAGCTACCTTCCTCCCAGCGCCAGCCCCTCCCATTTATTTCTCTGCCCACTTCCGCCCACCCCACATTCCTGATGAAGGCTTTATGCCTGAAACGTCGAATCTCCTGCTCCTCTGATGCTGCCAGACGGGCTGTGCTTTTCTAGGACAACCCTTTTTGACTCTGATCTCCAGCATCTGCGGTCCTCACTTTCACCTGCTGAAGGACTTTCACAGGTTTGGAGAGTAAGCAAACAAGTGGGAGATGGAGTACAACATGGGAGAGTGTGGGAACGCATTTTGCCAGGATGAATGGAGATATGGAGTATTTTCTACATAGCAAGCCAATTCAGAAATCTGAAGTGCAAAAAGACTAGGTGGTTCCAGTCCAGAAGTCTTGAAAGGTAAACTTGCAGGTTGTCAGTAGTTAAGAAGGCAAATACATTGTTGGTATTTATTTCAAGAGCGCTTGGATATAAAAGCAGGGATGTACTCCTAAGGTTCTACAAGGCTTTGGTCATGCCACATTCGGATTATTGTGCGCAGTTTTGGGTCTCATACCTCAGGAAGGATTCACTGGTCCTGGAGCGTTTTCAGAAGAGATTCCCGCGCATGGTGCCAGGAAATAAAAGCTTAACATATAAAAAATATTTGAGAGCTCTGGGTCTGTATTTGGTAGAGTTCAGAAGAATGTTATGAGGTCAACTGAAACTTACAGAATACTAAATGACCTTGAAAAGAGGGGATTTTGGGAAGATATATCCAATGGTAGGAGAGACTAGTACCTGAGGGGACAGTGTAAAGAGAAGACCTTTTCAAAAAATGATAACGAGAAACTTCTTCAGCCAGAGGGCGGTGAAATGATGGAATTCACTGCCACAGGGCGCTGTCGAGTCCAGGTCATTGAGTATATTTAGGAGTGAGACAGATAGGTTCTTGACTATAAAGGGGATCAAGGGTTACAGGTAGAAAGTGGGAGAATGGGGTAGAGAAGCTTAACAGCCATCATGGAATGGCGGAGCAGGCTCAATGGGCCTAATGGCCAAATTTCTGTTTGAATGTCTTCTGGTTGCATGGCTAATATTGGGTCTCCTCATTCCTCATTGGAGATGTATCCTGAAATTTGATCACCATATGATTTATAAAGTATAAAATTCCAATACAGATAGCTGGGAAATATCATGTTCCCTCCCTCCAGTCTCAGCAGCCATGCCCCAATATCATAATCACACTGCAGTTAAAATCCAGTGAAATTTACTTCAATGCAGTTGATTGACATCGATAACATTAACAGCATTACCCTCACCTGCCGTCTCTGATCCTTGAATAACCATCTGAATTGTGTGTCACATCATATTTTCTGTTAATTTATCCATGCCATTTGTCTGTTATCACTCATGTTGTCATAGGCACTTTTCTGGCAGATTATGGACTAGAAAAGTTCTCTACATGTTTTACTGACATTATAATCACATCACTGATCAGTAGTTAAAGACTGTATGTTTCGATTTATAAACGGAGAAACTTATTTATGTTCTGACAATCCTTTGACAATACTGCCAAAGCTAAGGCAAATTGAATGATTACATACATTCAATCTACCATCTCAAATATTTCTTCCTGTTCACCCCCACACACATATCCCATGCCAAATGTCTAAACTTTAAACGTTCTTTTGAATTTTAATAAAATCAATATTGAATTCAAAGGGGTTAAAGGGGTTAGCTGGAGGTATTTGTTCAGTGACTGTGATTAATATCAATCTGCGTGGATCCTAATTATGGCGTGAAGAGTTTCCATCATTGGAAGATAAATGGGCTCTCTTCAATGTGCTATCCCACAGTGTGAGTAGGAACATCACTGACAGCACTAACAGGGATTAGCAGCTCGAGAGAGAGAGAGTGGGAGGAGACATCAGAATCTGAGAACATTAGACTGGAATGTTCCAACAGTGGATCAGAATCTGAGAACTTTAGACTGGAATGTTCCAACAATGGATCCGAATCAGAGAACATTAGACTGGAATGTCCCAACAATGGACAGGAGTTTATCCTGGGTCTTTACTGGCTTTCTCGGCCTTGGATATCATTAGCATCACGGATCCAGGATATCCTTTGGATTATTCAAGGTGTTTACTATCCCATCCTTGTGATAGTTGGTGTTCCTGGTAAGTCATTATATTTGTCTACTAAACCGGGTTGAACTGAATTTCTGCTCATGATATATAAATTTTGGAAAGTGCAAGTCAATGTCTTCAGTTACAAACAAAAAAAATCCTTTCCTTATAAAATATAACTATCAAACTACTGTTTATAAATTAATCATTGATATGCGAGAAGGACACAGAATGTTCTCAAACTCCATAATCCATTTTGTCCTTCACAGATTTACATATCTATGTCCTCCCCACCAACCAAGCCTGTCCAAAACCACCATCATGAAATCTCAATCTCGTCTGCAGTCTCAGTGCAAGTTCTGAATGAACCATGATTTTTGCCTTTGTTCAATCTGGATGCAACAATCTGTGCTTTCTAATCACATGTCCATCACTAAATAATTGCTCTTGAGGATGTTTGACGTGTTCTCTGCACGTGCAGGAAGACAGTTTATGGTGGTCAAGCCATTGACTCATAATCTAGAGCCACAGAATAATAGTCTGTTGGTATCTCATGAAGGAAAGTGGTGGAATTTAAAAGCAAACATTATTATTTGTGATAAAAACCCATCTGCTTGCCTGAAGTCCTTTAGGTAAGTCAATGTGTCAACCTTCCCTAGTCAGGTTTCCGTGTGACTTCATTGATTAACATGTGGGTGTACTGCACCTTTAAACTACCTGACAGCACCAAGTCTTCTGAAAAGTAGATATACCTTAACATTTGGTCGAACAACTCGATTAGCTCATCGTCTTGAGACAAAAATAAATTCAGCCAAACAGTTTAAATTATACCCCAAATGACCCACCTCCAATCAAGTTTGAATGTAATATATTGGTAATCTTAAAAGCCAATGACACAATCCAATTGTTTGGAGGTACAAGAACGTGGAAAATTGAACAGTTGAGAGCAGAGCTGCCAAGCTACCAGCATGCAAAGACTGCCTGAAAAATAGCTCCCTTAAAAGTATATTCATTGATTAGTAACTAGTGAAGCTGAATCCCCCAGAAGAAAAGAAGACAGGAATATGGAGAAGAACTGAAAGTTCCTGGTTTTGAGTTAAGAAGTTTTATTATGTAAATCTTAATTAGGAGTCTTATCGGACTCGTATTGTGGAGGGGGAGGGTCAAAGATAGGTTAGAGGAAGAAGTTCTAAATATTCGTTCGATTATTATTCTCTGTAACACTTTAAGAAATAAAGTTGTTAATTTTTGCTTTAAATAGTTCTTAGACTATAGAATTATCACACATTACTGCATTGGATAAATCTTTTCTTTGTTGCTGGTTTTAATTAAGCTGGAGAATTTATCCTGTATTGTAACGCTACAAACACCCAGCAATGTGTTTTACTCTTTACTGTCCTGTGGAACAACTGAACCAGCCAGTCAGTTTAAGATTGGCGTAACATGCTGCCCTGACCAGTGCTGCATACATCCTGTGAGAGAAGAACAACAGTCAAGATTGATCCCTTCCTCTACCTGTTTCCCGTGTTTGTACATCTCATTTCCATTCACGTAGGTGATCATTACATCTTTTAGGTGTATTCGGTCTCATTGAAGTTCTCCCCGAGTGTGATGCACATCTCCATAGGCAACTCTGATGCTGGCTTTATTGATGCTGACGTACAGATATAAGGAACTTATAAATTCCATGTCAGTCGTAGTGCATAGAGAAATAATGGCGTTTCATAACAGGAAGGAAAAAGAGATGTTGAAGTGAGAGAAAAGGATTATTGTGATCATCCCTGAATGTGTTGAGGCCGTATTTGGGGTACTGTGGATAGACTTTCTCTCAAGTCTCACCAGACTAATCCCTGGGATGATGGCAGTGTGAACAGTGAGTGACGCTCAGTGAGAGAATAAGGTGATTGCATTAAACATTAAGGGGGATGTACAATCACTTATGATGTTCTAAACAGACATTTTGATAGTTTAAGAGCCTCTGAGAACATTCCACACAACCACCCCCACTACCTATTTCAATTCAGAGAGAGAGAGAGAGAGAGAGAGAGAGGTTCAGGCTTTTGGAAAAAAAGCTCTCCCAACGTTAGTACAGTTCAATTGTTGCGTGATTCTGCAATCAACGTCATGCTATCCATAATCCCGACAGCAGCAACAGTACCTACATTATAAAAGAGTTAACTCTTCCCAGCAGCTTCTGACGTACACAGAGCACATGGGAGTGACTTCTCGGAGCTAGAAGATGCCTCCTTGAGACTTCACACAAAATACTTGGTTTCCCTCCTCACTGGCAGCAAACCATGTTAAGGTAGCACACGTTCTACAAACAATGGAACCATGGAGCCCCCTATCAATGCAGTCTCGGTTTCATTGGTTTGTCATAGTAGAGTACCAATGACGCCCTCCTGTTTCTGTATAACTACCTCGTGGGGCTGAATAGCCTCCTCCTGGTCTCATGGAACATGTTTAAGGATTTGATTGGGCTCTGCCTGTTCCTGTTTAACAGCTCAATGTACAGACCAGACCCCTTCTCTTCCTGTGGGACAGGCAGACTGATTGAATGGGATGTCCCTCTTCTTGTTCAGTAGCTTCCACGGGCTCAATGGCTTCCACATATCAGTGTGCAACCAGCCTGGGGTGCTGCTCCTCTATTAACTGTGGAAATGTGCAGTGTCTGGCAGCGCTGTTGCATGAATGTTAGCGACACTTTAACAGCACAAACCGGAATGCTGTCCAGGTCTTGCTGCACATGGACACATGATGGTTCAGGAGCTGAGGTGGCAGAGAATGTCTGAATATTGTGTGATCTTCAGTCATCATCCCTACTTCAGATCTTATGATGGGGAAAGACATTAATGTAACAGTTGAAGATGTTTGTGCTGAGGAGGCTAACCTGAGGATCTCCTGCAGAGATATCCAGGAACTGTTAGGAATGTTGGCCACCGACTACAAGCATCTTTATTTGTGATCTGAAAGACCCAGACAAGTGGGAGGTTACACCTGATTTCCATTCAGCTCAAGTAAGTGAGTGGTCCTGATGCCATCCTCAGTCAAATACTGACTTGATATCAAGCCATTCACTGTTTGCTGAGCCCCTGTGTTCACCGCTCGTTCATATCAATTCGGTGACGATGTATGTAGGGAATGTTTTCCTCTCACAGCGGGTAATCAATGTCAGGAATTATCTGGGCGAGAGAATTAAGGGAGCTACATCACTGAAAGTATGTAAGGAGGAGGTAGATGGATTTTTGACCTGTCAGACAGCTAAGGGATGTGAAGAATTGGGCATTAAAAAGGAGTTAATGCCAACAGTAAATCAGCCATGATGGTATACAATGACTTGATCGTCCGAACTAGCTGATCCGGTTCCTTATGTCCTCATATTATGTAATCACAAAGTTAATGGTTGTAATTTTCCTGAACGTTGCAATCAGAAAGAGCAAAGCATTTCTGGATGAGATATGGGGGTTGTGTTCACAGTGAATCTCGACCAATATTATGACCAACAAATAAAGTACAAGTTGCCGAGAGGAGACACTCTGCAAAGAGACCAGAGGCGTCTTTCGAACCCAGCCTGGATTTCCAAATAGCATTTTCCAACCCACACTAAACCGTGTGTGTGTGACTGTCTTGAGGAATTGAATGAGATGCTGTGTTACTGTGGATTAGGTATTTGGAACAAGTGGCCTCCAACTGCTCCTTGCAGGGGCTGTGAGTGGTTGGATGGAAAATAGGAACATATGACTGAGCAGCAGGAGTGTGCCATTAGACACGTTGTCACCGCTCCACCAAGCACAACGATTATGTGTCATATGATTGTGGTCGCCCCAGCAGTTTTCTCTCTGTATACCATTTTCTACATTCACTTTTCTGTCAAATGTCAACAAATGCAACTTTGAATAAATGTAAACATCCAGGCAGCACAAACTTCTGGGGAGGGAATTTCTACTTGGACAGCCCTTTGAAAATTTCTCATTTGTGTTCCAGCCAATGTTGGAGGGTCACTGTTTCCTTTTCCGTCCCACTCCTCCACTGGTTACACCAATCTTAAAAGTAACCAGTTTAATGATGTGGCTAATGATATCGGTCTCAGAGTAGGTAATGTAAGACACAGAACGATGTACTCATATCAAATGGTAAAATGACAGAGTGCCCCAAATGTTATTCTACCTTTGAAGTTGTTCTGGACAAATAAGCTACTGTTTGTGGGATTTTTTTTCTTGAACAATTGAATTTGGCTGAATTCCCTTTGTTTCAGGCATATGAGAATTTCCAATAAATCCTCACCAGGAATCCATCACAAGTGGCAAAGATAACTCAGGGATTTTATCGACTGACACTTTGCTAAGTGGTGGAACAATGTAAGAGAAAGGGATCAATCGGCTGTTGGTTCTCAGGCAGGGAACAATATTCTTCCTCTCTGTGTTGAAACATACCATAATGTCAACTGAACACCAAACTGGACCATGTGCGATCTCCTGGAACATTCTGTGGAAAACCTGATTATGGATTATATGCAGGTGTGTCATTGCTCTTGTATACAATTCCATTCAATCTCAAAAAATGTCCCCACTTTATAATTTGAAGACATGCTTACACGTATCTGCGTAATTCGTAAGTATTGGTAGGTGCCTTCATAGCATGTGTATTGATATCAATGCATTTTTTTTTCTTCAAATTTATTCTCTAGCGTTAGTCTTCCTGACAAGAGATGATATGCATCCAGCTGATGCACTTTTCTGAAAGCCATGGTAATTCAATACTATTTCTATGCTAAGATCGGAGCTGATTATCCCCTATAACCAAAGGCCGGTATCCCAGGAATGAGAAAAGGGAAACCTCTTTGAAAATTTCAAAAATAATTATTTCCTTTTCTTTTAGTGTTAGGGTATCAAACCTGCGCACAGTGCATCAGATGTGGTCTCAGCAATGCCCTGTACAGATGCAGTAAAACATTCCTGCAATTAAACCTTAACCCTTTGCCAAAAACAGCATCATTCCACTTACCTTCCAAATCACATGCTGCATCTGCAGACTGACTTCACATGATTCATGTCCCAGGAACAGAGAAACCGCCTGTATCACAGAGTTCTGCAATCTCTCTCCATTTAAATTGATTACCATTATTTTATCCTTCATGCCAAAATAGAAAATTTACCTTATGTTATTTCTACTGAAGGTTTGCGCACTAACCTTTCCTGTGTTTAATCATATTGCAGACTCAGTATCTCAATTTGAGGAGACAATGATTGACCATCTTGGTGTACGAGCTAATTGAGCTCCAAGCCATTCCCTCCCCTTCTTCCAGATCTTTGATGCAGATTATTGGTCATTGATAACCCCACAGTGATCTCTGAGGCATTCCATCAGTTAGCGCTTTGCAGGCTGAAAGTAAATATTTCTCTCTACTCTCTATTTCCTGGTAGTGACATATTCCCTGTTCCTGTGTAGCTGTTCAGGCCGGTTGAATGGCCTCGTCCTGGGCTGTGCAATGTACTCAACGATCTGAATTACTTCATTCTATATTCCTGTGTAATTTCTTAGAGGGGCAGAATGGTCTCCTCCTGTCTCATTGTAACGATCCTGTCTGACGGATTGGGGTGGTTCCCTACCCTGTAACAGCATCGAGTGGTGGATTGAAGGAACAATACACGGGTTCGGGGCAGCAGTATATCTCTATAACAGCATCGAGGGTGGATTGAGATAACAACACATTCAGAATGCTCATGGCTGGTCCGATTGTCTCTGATCATCCCTCTCCTGTCTGTTCCCGATAAACATTGACTCTCCTGTCCAGCAAAGATCAGTCGAGCTCAGCCTAGAATATCCTCAATAACAGCGTCTTCCCTATTCCCTGAGGATGAGGATACCACAGACCGCACGGCACTAAATGCAAAGGGTCATCTTTACTTCATTGTCGGACCCATTACATTAAAACTGTGCTAACCTCGCATCAAATCACCACCTCTTTTCATACTTAATGATATAATAATTATGAATAACCATAACCCATTCTGCCGTCCAAACCTGTCCCACATTCCCACTGACTCTTTCCAGTCAAATATGTATCAAATCCAGCCTCTGCTGCAATCTCAGAAAGTGAATACTTCACAGCATAACACCACATGAGCATGAAAAATGGAGCAGAATGAGGCCATTCGGCCCATCGAGTCTGATATGCCATTAAATAATCTCTTGTATGTACTCCAAACTCATTTTCCTGCCTTCTACCTAGAATCCTTGCTCCCTGGATAAACCAAAAACGTGCCGATTTGTGTCTTAATGACACTAGCGCTTGTGTCTCTGTGTGTATGTATATATAGCTGAAAATGTGTTGCTGGTTAAAGCACAGTAGGTCAGGCAGCATCCAAGGAACAGGAAATTCGACGTTTCGGGCCAGAGCCCTTCATCAGGAATGAGGAGAGGGTGCCAGGCAGGCTAAGATGAAAGGTAGGGAGGAGGGACTTGGGGGAAGGGCGATGGAGATGTGATAGGTGGAAGGAGGTCAAGGTGAGGGTGCTAGGCCGGAGTGGAGTGGAGGCGGAGAGGTCAGGAAGAAGAAAGCAGGTTAGGAGGGCGGTGCTGAGTTCAAGGGAATCGACTGAGACAAGGTGGGGGGAGGGAAATTGAGGAAACTGGAGAAATATTAGTTCATTCCTTGTTTTTATATATATGTGTGTGTCCCTGTGTGTGTGTGTCCATGTGCTTGTTTTCTGTGTATTTGTGTGGCCACATCTGTGTACCTGTGTATCAGCCTCTGTGTGTCTATCTGTGCTTGTATCTATTTGTGTGCAACTGTATATGTCTCTGTGTATTGCAATGTGTGTGTATGCATATCTCCTTATATGTGTTGTGCATGTTAGTATGTTCGGGTGTTTGCCAATAAGTCTGTGCATTTCAGTGTCTGCATCTCTGTGCAGTGAGGTATCTGTTTTCGGTTGGGAGTGAATGGACTGACGTTGGAACTGACAGTGGGTTTAAAATGAGAACTGAATGTTGCTCTTTACTCAGTTGATGGGAAGTGGATGTTTCAGAAGCTCCACATGAGCCATCTTGTTTCTGTCTGGCTCATGCCAGGTTCCTCCCCACATGGCGGGAAAAGGGGGTGTGAGGGAACAGAAATCAGGCACAGCACCACCCGGCTTGGCCCTTTCTGTCCCATTCAAGATCGTTTGTCCTGGAACAGGAGAAAGGGAGAGAGGGAGCGAGAGTGGAAATGGGTGACCCTGCTGTTAGTGCTGGTGGATGTGGGGCTGGGGGGAATGGTGAGGTGTCTGGAATGAGTCAGTCGACAGTTGTAAATCAATTTAGTATTATTAGTGGCGGGGGTATTGCATAGGTGACAGAGAAAGTGAGGAAGAAAGTTGCTGAATTCAATAGTGAGTTTGGAAATGCCTGAGCCTTATTTGGAAATAGAGTGTGAGCCTTGTTCGTGGTCAGTGCTATAACAGGTATACAGGGAGTGTGAAGGAGCAGATAAAATATGGTGACCCTTATCCTGACAGCGGAGAAGGTTATTGGCGCTTGTCCTGTATCACAGCGTCAAGGTGACCCTTCTGGGGTGTCTTGTCCAAGAACTATCATCAATAACGCCACAGACAATGTCCCTCAGATTCAGTTTAAGGGAAGCTTACAAATAAAAAGGAGAAGCAAACATTGGTGTATTATATATCGGAACTAAAACAGTTGCAGAAATCCTGAGCGTCATATGCTCTGAAAATTAGACATGCAAATATCATGGATACTGCAGTCTTATTGGATGGTCTCAAGTTGCATTTCAACTGCGTTAACTAAGTGACTGCTTATGCTGTGAAAAATAAATTCCCTAAATGTATATCAGGTGGGTTGAAGAGTATGTATTGAACCAAATTAGAGATCAAGTTTTTTTCGGATTTGGTCTTGTGTAGTCAGGAGGACTAATCAATGTCCTTGCTCTGATGCAGCTTTGGAGGAGTAGTGACATTAATATGTTGTATCTTAGACGGCGTCGGCATACAATATAGAATGTTTGTACATTTTGGTCAAACATGATGAAAGCATGGAGCCGAGAGAGTCAAGTTTGTTCCAGTGAATTGGGAAAATACAAAATAGCATTCAGTGGGAGATAAGCAACGGTTGTTAGAGTCATAGAGTCCTATAGGTCCTTCGGCTCAAACTGATCCATTCCGACCAAAATGTCAATTCACACTAACTCCATTTCCCAGCCATTTCACCGTATCCTTATCATCATTTCCGATCCTGTATTTGTCAAAATGTATTCTAAATGTTGTGTATGTACCCATCTTAACTACTTCTGCTGGTAGCTCATTCCATATGCGTATCACCCTGTGTGTAAAAAAGTTGTTCCTCAGGTTCCCTTTTATTCTTACCCCTCTGATCTGATGCCCTCTAGTCCGTGATTGTCCAATCCCGGGAAGTAATGGCTGGGTGCATTCACTCTATCCATGCCTGTTATGATCTTATACCCTTCAATAAGATCCTCTCCCCAGTCTCAAACACGCAAAAGTAAAAAGTACTAGCTTTTCCAACCTCTCCCTATAACTCAGAGCCTTGAGTCTTTGGCAACATACTTGTAAATTTCTTCTGCACTCATTCCAGTTTAATAACATCATTCCTATAGCAAAGTTAACAAAACTGAACATAACGCTATAAGTATGGCCTCATCAGTGCCCCGTATTCTGCAGCATAGCTCCCCAAATTCGCTACTTAGTGCTCTGACTGATGAATGCCAGATTGCCAAAAGTCTTCTTCCTTGCCCTGTGTGCCTCTCAATCAACTTTCAGAGAACCATGCAACTGAATTCCAAGGTCCCTCTGTTTCACTACATTCCTGAAGATCCAGCCATTCACCATAAAACTCCGATATTGATTTGAGTTTCTAAAATGCAAGAACTTACACTGATCTGCATCAAAATCCATTTACCATTTCTCGGCCCACTTCCTCAGTTGGTCAAGGTACTGCCGTAAGTTCTGAAATTTCTGATAATCTTTGTCATTCTCCATGTAACCGCCTATTTTATTGTCACCTTCAAACTTACAAATCATGCATACAAACTCTCATGTAAATTATAGATATATGTAATATATATGATGCTAGCATCGCCCCGATGCATTCCATTAGTCCCAGGCCTCCAGTCTGACAAGCATCCTTCCACTATTACTCTTTGCTTCCTACCGTCAAGCCAATTTTATATCCAAATTGGCAACTCCTCCTCAATTCCATACGATCTAACCTTCCTGAGCAGCGCACCATGTGGAAGCTTATTGAAGGCCTTACTTGAATCCATTTGGACTACGCGCACCACCCTGACCTCCTCAATGTTGCTGGTCACTTCATCAAAGCATTCGAACAAATTTGTGAGCTATGGTGTCCGATGCACAAAGCCGTGCTGACTTTGATGATAGGCTTTTGCCCGAACCGTTGATTTTCCTGTTCCTCGGATGCTGCTTGCTCTGCTGTGCTTTTCTAGCACTACTCTAATCTTGCTCCGAATCACACCCTGCCTTTCCTAATGCACGTATATCTTATCTCACAGAACCTTTTCAAGTAAGTTACCTGCTACAGATTTAAGGTTTAGTGGTCCATAGTTCCCAGGTTTTTCTTTGTAGCCCTTCTTGAATAAGGGCACAACATTTGCAACCCTCCTGTTCTCCGGGACCTCACCTGTTGACCAGCGATGATGCAACAATATCAGCCAGGGCTCCCGCAATTCATTCTCTGTCCTCCTGCAGTGTTCCTGAATATATCTGGTCAGGACCAGGAGATTTATAGAAATAATGCAAAGTATGAATAATACATTCATTAATTATTTCGGTATTAATACCAACGAAAGGAAACGTGACACAATGATGAGTAACATAACAAATTAGAAAACGTATTAATCATAGCAAGTGGCTTCGGAAGAATTTCAGTCATTGTGGATACCTGAAGATTCTCGGAAATTCACGATTCAGAAACAAGAGCCATGAAATTGCTAAGGAAATCAAAAACAGACCATGAATGCTAACAAACAAGAACAGAGACACTGCATAAACCTACAATCTGTACTTCAAATGAAACAAAGTAACAGCAATGTCAAATATGGAAATTGGTAACCGGGAGAGGAGAGTTTATTGTTGAAAACAGGGAAATGGCCAAGAAAATAACCAGTTACTTTGTATCTCTCTTCATGGCGGAAGATCCACAAAATCACCCAGTAATACCCAGTGATCATGTAGGGCTTGTGCAACTGAAGACATAAAGTCAACTTATATCAGTAACAAGGTGGTATTTGAGAATGTAACTGGATTGAGCATTGCTAAGTCTGACAAACCTAATTATTCATATTAAAATGTCTGACATAAATCGGCAATAGAAATATTAATTGCACTGTCGATGACTGTGTTTCATTTTCCCGTGCATTCTGCAGAGGCTGGAAGCCATTGTGGATAAATGGAAGTTAGCAAACGTGGTCCAAGCTATATGGATTAATGGAAGGAATCCAAGCATCTGTAAAGGGAAGAAGACATAGTTTGGAGAACAAACAATTAAATTGACATCTGCAAGTTGAAATCTGTTGGAATCTATTATACAGCATGTGATATTGGATATTTAGGAAATAATAGCAACAATGGAGAAAATCCATTTGTATTTCTGACAGATGTCTAACTCGATGTGCTATTAGTTTTTAGACCCCATCAACCACACTCTGAGAAAAGGAACAGGAAGTGACTTTGCCACAGGAAACAGCATCACCATAGGAAACGACATCACCAACAAAAAGAAATCCAAACATATAAATGGAAAGCAGGAATTTTAAGGATTGTTTCGCATGAGGTCCACTGAAGATGTTACCTAGTAAGATAATGAAACGTCTGGAAATGTAGGGAGCAAACCTACATCCACTGTGTAAAGTGTTGGTGACCCAATCTGAGAAAGAATATACTGACCACAAAAAAATGCAATGTACATTGTCCAAAATAATCCCTCAGATGGCGAGATTTCCTGATGAGGAAACTCGGCCTGTGTTTTTAAGAGTTTGAAAGAAATAGAGGAGGGTCACAATGGAACTTGGAAACTTCGCAAAACATACGCCAAGTTGGAAATAAACAGGACGTTTCCCTGGCTGTCAGTTCCACATTCAAGGCAAATAATTGAAGTTTAAGGGACAGACCATTTAAGACCACAATAATGAGGAAATTCTTCACTTGGTAAGAACTGCCAAAAACAGAGGCATAGAAACCTGCTGGTAGGGCAAGATTAGGGAGAATTCCCAGATATTCTGCAAGTGTGTCAAGCCGAAAAGAATAACAAACAAAAAGGTCGGAGTCATTCGTGGCTTGCCAAGTTGCATCCAAATCACCTTACTGTTAGGAGACAGAGGGGTAGTGGTTGAAGGCTGTTAGTGTGACTGAGACTGGTATCCAATGGTGTATCACAGGGATCAGTGCTGTGTCCCTTATTATTTGTGATACGGAGGTGTTGGTGTTGGACTGAGGTGGACAAACTTAAAAATCACATCACACCAGGTGATAGTTCAGCAGGTGTATTCAGAGGCACGAGATTTCAAAGCGCAAAACTACCTGATGAAGAAGCAGCTCTTCAAAGCTAGTGCCTCCGAATAAACTTGTTGGAGTATAACCTGGTGTTGTGTCATCTTTAACCTGATTATTTGTGGTATTCATAAATGATGCAGCTGTGAATATAGATGGGGTGGCGGGAGTGTGACAACTAAGTTTGTGTTTGATACAAAGATTGGCCGGGTGGTTGGCAGTGAGGAGGAATGTCTTATGTTACAGGAAGATACAGATGGAATGGTCAGATGGTTGGATCAATGGCAGATGGAATGTAACCCTGATAAATGTGAAATGATGCACTTTGGAAGAAGGAACTGGACAGGGGAGAACTCAATGAATGGCAGGAGGCTTGGAAGATAAAGCAAGGATCGGGGTTTGGGCCCCAGCTATTCCCAATACAATCATATATTTGATTGAGTGGATCAAACACAAGATTTTCAAGTTTGCAGATGGCACTAAACAATATATTGTGAGTGGGTGAGCAGGATGTCAAAATGCTTCAAGGTGATTGAGACAAGTGAAGTGTATGGGCAAATACGTGGCACATGAGGAGCAATGGGGAGGGGAGGCGTGGGATATGTGATATGTGATATTGTGACCTTTGATGGGAAAACCAGAACTGGAGCCTATCATTTGAAAGGGCATTGTTTGAAAAACGTTGATCTATAAAGGAACTTAAGCTGCATTTTTTTCTTCTGTGCAGCCCTCCAAGGTCAGTGTAGGGCAATGAGATCTGAATCATGAAGTCAATACTGGTAATGGCATTGGCACGCTGACCAGTGTATACAGACACAACAAGTGGGAAGCTGTAACATTGAAAAATGATCTGGATCTCCCTGTACACCAGTCACTGAAAGCAATATTGCAGGAGCAGAAAGCAGATAGGCAGATAAATCGTGTATTCACCTTCATTTCAGGGGGATTTGAATACAGGAATAAGGGTGTTTTACTGCAGCTGTACAGGGCGTTGGTGAGACCTCATCAAAAATACTGTGCAGTATTATGTACAGTTTTGGCCTCCTTACCTCATAAAGGACAAACCTGACATTGAGGGAGAGCAGCGATGATGACCCGACTGATTGCTGTTGTGGGAGCAGAATCTGGGGCGGCTGGGCCTGAATTCCATGGGCTTTAGGAAAATGAGTGGAGATATCAATGAAATATATAAAACTCTGTCAGGACAAGACAGATTCAAAGCAGGGGTGACAATTCCCCTGGCTGGGACATCAAAACAAGGGGCCACAGTATTATGTACAGACAGACCACTCTGCATTGAGATGAGAATAAATGTCTGCACTCAGAGACTGCTGAACCTGTGGAAACCAAGGCACTGAATATAAAAAATGGATTTCTGGAAACTAAAGGGATAGGAAGAGAGCAGAGTATGGTATGAAGATAGAGGATCAGATATCATTACAGGTTGCTCTCAAATAACGTGGTAGCTGTGTTCCTGTGCATCACTGTGTTGCAGAAAATCATACAATATTACTAATGTGGTCTATTGGGAAAAGGGAATAATGGGCGAACCGCAAAATATCAGTAAAAAACAAAATTAAAGTTTGTCTAACACACACACTTGCACAGTCTAATTCAACCTTTCAATCATAAAAGGTAATGAAATAGTGCTGTAAATGCAACACTTTCACAATGCAGTCACTGGCTACATCCCTGTACCTTTCACCAAATTCTTCACCAGAAAGCGCACAGGGCTGAATGGCCACGTGATGCTAACTTGGAATTCCATTTCTCCTCAAGATTCTCCCCCGGTTGGAAATAAAATTCCTTCTAATTGAAGAGAACACTTCCCCGTTTCGGGCTCAGGTTCAAGACTTTGCAGAGCGGATTGCATTCCTGTTTTAGCTGAACACTCAGAGGGTGCATTTTGCAGACAGAGGATCCTGAAGCTGGGTTTTGTTGTTGAGCTGGTGCCTGGCAAGGAATCGTGTCACAGTGAGCGGGAGCTCACTTTATAGAAAAAAAGGTGCACAATTCACAAATCGCATTGCAGTCAATCACGCTTAATAAACCCGCATTATCAGAGAACTGCTTTTATACTGAATTGAGGAGCAAGATTGATGGACTGAAGGACTACAACAGTTCTTATTTTATATTTCACAATGTTTAAACATATTATTGGATATGAACACTGTGTCGGGAAAACTGCATTGAGGAGATTTTCTCAAGAACTAGAATGGGGAAGGCTCAATGTGTTGAATGGCCTACTCCTTTCCCAATGTTTCCGTGCAGTCTGTGGGAAAGCTGTGTAAATGTTGTCACAAGCTCTCAGATGTTAAGAAGGAGGTCTCTGCAGGGTCAACAGGACTGTGATTCCCGTTCCCTTTTCTGATATCGGGGCTGGTACGGGATATTCTGTCTGGTTTTATCCTTTAAGACCTTGGAGCAGTGTGATACAATTGAGTGTCTTGCTTGGCCGTGTCAGGGACCATTGAAGACTTTATCACATGGCTCTGTGTCTGGAGTTATTTTTAGGCCAGACCAGGAAAACACGGGAGATTCACTTCCTGCAAGTACATTGGGGAAGGAGATCGATGTTTACAATCAACATTGGATACAAGGTCACTGTTACCATCACCGGATTCTAGATCTTGATATTTTATTTTCTTTTTAACTTCCACCAGCTGCCCAGAGCATTATCCTGTATTGGTTTAATAATCCAGTGACATTTCCACAACAGCACTATGTCCACATAGGAACCCATCGAAAATCACACTGAGCGGGTTATTTCTGTGCTGCTTGACAGCTCTGTCAAAATGAACTCCGATCAATTTGATTATCATGAAGGGACTGAGGGGATGTTAAATGGTCAGAACGTAATTATTCACCTATTAGACGACTGAATATAGTTGAGTAATTTTCCACATTGCCAGGGAGTTGTCAGAGTTGGAGCTGGAATGAAACCCTTCCCCAGGGACACGGCTTGTCGTGTAGCACAAGTCTTCAGTCCTATTGCAGGAACGGGGTCAGGGCGCATTGCCTTTGTCGTATCTATTGTGTTCAGC
Organism: Hemiscyllium ocellatum; assembly: GCF_020745735.1. NCBI lineage: Eukaryota > Metazoa > Chordata > Chondrichthyes > Orectolobiformes > Hemiscylliidae > Hemiscyllium > Hemiscyllium ocellatum. Next base: position 544,830 of record NW_026868215.1, read on the forward strand.
TGTTTCTTCATGTCACAGGCAGCAAATCGAATTGGTTGAACACTGCCATCTGTGATGCTGTGGACATCATGGCGAGGGTGAGGTGGATCATCCATTCAACACTTTGGCTGTGGATGGTGCAGATACTACATCCTTGTCTTTTTCACTAATGTGCACGGCTGTTCCATTATTTAGGATGGGGATATTTCTGGTGTCCTCTCCTCCAGTAAGTTGTTTAGTAGTACACCGACATTTGTGTCTGGATGTGGCAGCACTGCAGAGCTTAGATCTGATCTGTTGGTCTTGGGATCATTTCGTCCTCTCTATCAGATGTTAGTTCTGCTGTTTGGAATGAAACCACACAAGCACCATAGCTTTGATGGTTTGTCATCAGCTTTAGGTACACATTGTTCTGACATTAGCATGTTCACCCACACTCGTCACTGAACCATCACTCGGCTTGGTCGTTATTGTAGACTGATGGAATATCCTGGGGAAAATGTTGCAGATTACGTTTGAATACAATCCTGTTTCTGTTGCAGCTGTTGTCTACAGCATGACATGAAAACCCAGTTTGGGCTGCAATATCTGCAATTCAATTCTACTGTCTGTCCCCCAGTTAACATCGAGACCCATTCACAGATCAGCCGTGTACTCAGTGACCACACCTTGTTTCTGATGCGGTAATACTTCCATTTCCATATTCTCATTCTGCTGAGGGTTCTCCTTGGTGTCCTGCTTTCAATTTGTTATATGATTCAAACTCTTTAACATAATCATCTGAATCTTTTCCTTGCTCGTTGTGCCATCTTCTGCGTATGCATTGAATGTGTTTCCCTCTGGTTTTCACCCTGACCATGATTAAGAACTCTGTGCTGTCAGTGATGCCAGCCTTATGCAGTTTCTGAGCGAATGAATGTGTGCACTTTGCATTATCGTTCAGTTCCCAGTGCACGGCGCTCTGTGTTGGATAGGGCATTTGAGCAGCTTTCACACATGTCATTGGAACTTGTTCAAAAACAAATTGCTGCAGAAACAAAGCAGGTCTGCCGGCATACTTTGTAGTGAATGTAGATTTAATCTTTCGGGTCCAGTGACCCTCTACAAAGCTCGCAGTATCTCCAGCAATTTTTGTATTTACTTCCAGCATCTATAGTTATTTGTTTAATTGAAAATTTGTGCTGTGCCTATTCGTTTCTGAAGAAACCCAGCAGATCTGGCAGAATCTGCAGAGACAGAGAAACAGAGTTAGCGTTACAACTCCAATGTGAATTGTTCAGAACTGACAAGAATTGGAAATTGGGCGTTTTAATCCCTTGCCAGAGATGGGGGTTGGGTGACTTGGAAAAGAGGGTGTGGAAAAATATAAACGGGCTATTAGCAGTAGTGAACGAGAAGATGATGCAAAATGGGTTTAAATTAAGGTATGAATGGGGGAAAGGGGGTTCTGTCTAACTGAGTGTAAGATAAAGAATACACAAACACACAAGGAGGAAGAATGTTGATCTTCTGGTGTTAAATAAATCTAGATCTATACGTTTTCACAGTATACATCATCACTGCCTTCACACTATGGAATTCAGGTGCTTGACCTCTTATTGGCACTAGTAAGAGTTTCATGTAACATAGAGCAAAACTAACAGTATGAAGTTTAGGCTGTTTTTTACACCTGTCATTTTTAATATTCTTTCAAATTTGCAGTGCTTATCGTTAAACATTTGATCTTGAAGTTAGTATCAGATGGAATGTACGAGGTTGAGGGTGGCAGTCTAGAAATTTATAATATCATGGGAGGCATGGATAGAGTGAAGGTCTTTTCTGCAGGATCGGTGAGTTCAAACACAGATGCATAGCTTTAAGGTGAAAGGGAGGAAACTTGAAAGAGACATTTTTTTTTACACAGAGGGAATGTATGTATGTATGGAATGAGCTGCCACAGGAACAGTGGTAGATACAAGTACAGCTACAGTATTTCAAAGACATTTGGACAAACATATGAATGGGAAACGTTTAGAGGCATATGGGCCAAGTGCAAGAAGATGGGATTAGTTTAATTTTGAAAATTAATTTAGAAAACCTGGTCAGCATGGACAACTTAGACCAAATGGTTTATTTGTGCACGCTATGACTGTATGATTCTAGAAAGCGAGGAAAATGTACGAAAAGATATGATGTAATAAATTGGCAAGAAATTTAAAAACAAGCACCGTGAGCTTTTCCGTCGACATATAAAAAGCTTGAAGATGTATGTGTGAGCTGAAGCAGAAGTGAAGTGAGGAAAGTACATTGAGGACATTAGGAGCGTGTGACTGGAGAACTGGCCATAGGGAACAGGCAATAATTTACACCAGTATTTTAAATCACTCCTCATGGGGAAAGTACCGTAAGCATATCAATGGTATCGAGAAAGTGGTAATAGGAGGGAGGGTCTTGAACTGTCTCTATCGAAAGGAACAAGGTTTTTATCTAACAGACAAGAATAAGGGTAGGCAGGTCCGCAGCATTTCATAGTTAATTTCAAAATAAGTGGTTACTGCGTGAAATATTCCATAAATCTCTGGATTGCAGGAGTGTTCCAGAGAAACTGGAGAACCTCCAATGTGGCGCCTGTCTTCAAGAAATGAATGAGACAGAAAGTGAGAACCATTTAGCCTAACCATTATTGCTGGGAATCTGCTCGAGCCTGTTATTAAGGAAGGAATTGCAGGGCATTTAGAAAAGCTTACTGCAGAATTAGCACGGTTTTGTGAAGGGGAAACTATTTTTGTTCTGTAAAATCATACAAGCTCTTTTTTGGAGATCCCTAAGAATGTCAAGATTTGAGTCATGTTGGAAAAGCACAGCATGTCAGGCAGCATCCACGGAGCAGGAAAATCAATGTTTCGGGCAGGAATCCTGCATCAGGAATCCCTGAGAAAGTGACAAGCAGATTTGATAAAGGGAACTGGTGAACATGAGGCTTTCCAGAGATTCTTCATAAGGTATCACAAAATAAACGTTCTGACACAAGGCAGAGGCTCGTAGTAGGATGAATAATATATTAGCATGGGATGATGGTTGCTTAACACAGAGAAATCGGAGAGTTAGGATTAATGGATTTTTATGAAAAAGACGTATTAACTGGGTTGGCACAAATATCAGGCCGATGGCATCAGTTATTTACAATCCACACTGATAGCCTGACGGCGGGAGCTGAGTGGAATATACATCCGAGTTTGGAGATGACACTGAGAACCAAAATGCAGGCTGCTATTTAATGAAGAGGACTCCCAAAAGAGGAGCAGTACAAAGGGATTGGAGTCTTCCTGTGTATGAAACGTAATGTCAGCATGCTGATGCAGCAAGTAACTAGGTTGGTTCATAAGGCAGCTTCCTGGGATGGGAGGGTTGAATTATTGAATACATTTAAAATGGTGAGGCGATTATTCATTGTGATTGAAATGAATGAGGGTGATATTACTGAAATGTACAAGATGCAGAGGGGGCTTGACAAGGTAGATGCTGAGAAGGTGTTTCCCCTGAGTCTCGAACTCAAAGCGGTAGATACCGAATAAGGAACATCGATTTCAATTTGAGGTGAAAAAATGATGTATTCTCTCAGAAGGTAGTGAATGTCTGGAAGTCCCTAACCCAGAGATTTGGGTAGGAAAGTGGAGTTGAGCCCGGAAGTAGATCAGCCATGTTCTTATTGAATGAGAGTTCAGGCTTGAGGCGGCGAACAGCTGACTCATGTTCCTACTTCTTACGTTTTTATGCTATGCTTTTGGAAATTAATTGTTTATTTTCCTGGAAGTCGTGTTGTACAATGTTGCATTCGGGAGAGGAGAAATACTGCTTCCAATATTACTATATCCTTTCTCAGATAAGAATGCAAAAATAAAACTAATCTCACACACCGATGAGTCAGTTTATTTTTGTTTTCTCAGGGTGTAGTGAACCTTTGGAACACTCTTCCCTGCAGACCATTCGAGGCAGAGACATTGAATATGTTTGAGGCAAGGTTCACGAATCACAAAGGAGTCAAGGATTATCGAGGAGTGGGCAGCAATGTGCAGTGTTGGGGACAAAGTAGACAGTGGCACCTAATGACACGGCTCCGGAATATCCAGGAATTAAAAGAAATGATAAAATCGATGAAGTTTTAAGGGGGAAACAAGATGGCAGCGATCTGAATGGTCTGCTTTGCAGATCTCTGCATCACAGTAATGCTCTACCCCACCCCAGCAGTCATTTACTTACAATTCAACACTAAAGGAGCTATAGAATCGTTATTAATCCCATTTTGTCAAATGGAAATAACAAAATACAGGAAAGGATCGAATAAGTCCCAACACGCAGCGAACCCGTCAGAAGGTTTCAGCATGCCTGTGGCCGCACGTGTAACCCCCTCTGCTCGTTCAATGGACCCAATTACTCGCCAGGCCTTGGTCACCGAGTTCACTAAGTTACCTGAAATGATTGAAGCCAAGACTGAAATAAAATTCAGCAGGAGGATAGAACCACTCTCAGCAGTGCTCAAAAAACATAAGCAGCAACTTGAAAGCCTTGGAAACAGAACAGATGAGGTCGAGTGCCAAACTGCCGGGGCAGAGACTGTGATCGATTTCTGTCAGGAGCGGATCCACACCTTTGAAAAACAGGTCCGTACCTTAACTGAACAAGGTGACGACCTCGGAACAGTGGCAGGATGAAGAACATTCATATCATCGGTCTGCTGGACCGGATAAAGGTGATCAGCCAGTGAGATTTTTTCGAGAACTGGCTGCAGTGTTTCCTCCACTTTGAAGCTGAAGAGGGACGGGTGAAGAGTGAGACAGTTCATCGGGTTACGGTGGGCAGGTCAAGCTCAGACCAACGCCCTCACCCTGTCCTTGTGCGATTACATAGTTGCAGGGACAAACAAAGACTTATGGAAGCTTCCAGAACACAGGGAAAAGACCCGACGAGAGCTCCAGGGTTATGATCTTCCAGGTCTTTTCAGTGGCAGTGATTCATAAAAGAAAATCTTTTGATGATATCAAGAGAAGATTAAGAGAACTTGAGATTCAGTATTCCTTAATGAACTCAGCGGTGCTCCGTATGCTTTCAATAGATCCACCCACTGGTGGATCTTTCAATAGATCCACTGACTCTCCAGAGGATGTGAAAACTTTGTGGACACTTTAAAGTAGGCTGGATGCTTTAATGGAAAGCGATAATCTTGTTTATCATTTTTAAAGGAAAGTTTGTTGAAGGTTTCTGGTATTAAGTACTGTTAAATTATAGTCGGGGATGGGTAGAGTACACACTTTTAACTTCTTCATTAGTATTACTATTCTTTTTTCCCTTGCTTAGTTTGTGTGTCGGTTTCGGCTCAAGCTGGAGGGAGGTATGAAGGTGATCCCGATGACTGAATACCTACCTAAGGGCAGTTCAATCCCGATGTTTGTGATTAATTGCCCTGGATGCAGTATTGTTAATGGAGCAGAAGATAAAGATTTGTGACGTGGAAATGCCCCAGTCGGCGGGGGATAAATGCCATTGACACTTTGTATCCTTTTTTTTGTGTTTATATGTATTTAGTTTTGGAACGTTTTGAGAGCTTGTTAGTTGTAGTAGCTTTCGTTTGTATGTCTTTTTAGGCTCTATGATCCTTTTTTTCGTTGGTGCTCAGCGATTTGTAATTCGAGTTCTTCCTCTCTGGATTTAAAATATTGTTTCAGTGTGTAATGGCTAATGTCGTGCTTAAATGGTGTATCTGGAACATTTAGGGGAGCCATTCGCCAGTTAAGAGGGAAAAGGTACTTTCTCGTCTTAAAAAGGAGAGGGTGGATATTGCCGTATTGCAGGAGATGCACTTTGATGACAAGGAACATTTGCCATTACAGCAAGGTGTGTTTCATTGGGTTTATTTCTCGTCATTTAATAATAGGAATAGGGGAGAAGCCATACTGGTGAGGAAGAATCTTTCTTTTAAATTAATAGATTGTATTAGATACCCACGGGAGGATCATAACCCTCAAAGATATATGGGGAAGAAAGCGATTATCCTAGGAGGAGATTTCAATTGTCGTTTGCACCGACAGTGGACATAATGGCCAAAGGCACCCAGCACCATCTTTCCAATCTAAGCAAATAGTGGACTGTTGTATGGAACTGGGGCTGGTGGATGTATGGAGGCAGATCCACCTCATAGATAGGGATTTTACTTTCTTCTTTAACCCGCAGAAATGCCACATTAGGGTTGATCTCCTCTTCACCCTGCAGCAATCTTCGATTCAGTCTTGTTCTGTACAATTGGGAATATTACCATTTATGACCATGCAGCAGTATACCTATTGGTTAAGATGAAGGACAATATAGCAGGTTCGAGACACTGGCGAATAGATCCCTTTATTCTTAAGGATGGTAAGTAGATTCAGTATTTCTGTAATGAATTCAGCTCTTTCTTAGCCATTAATTCAGATTCAACCAGTAACCCATCCATTCTATGGGAAATTGCTAAGGCTTATACCAAAGGAATAATTATTCCTTAGGATGCAGCAGAAGCTGGAGCAGGAACACTTGCTCCAGGCACGGTTGAAGGCAGCCGAGAGGCCACACTGTGATAGACCCTTGGTGGTTAGGCTGCAGAGGATCACAACGCTTTGGTCTGCAGTGAATTCTATGCTCACACAGACAGCCAAGAAGGAACTTACTTCTGCAAAATAAAGGCTGTTTGAGCATGGTGATAAGCCAAGCAAGTATTTAGCCGACCTTGCGAGGAAAAAGAGAGGCCCACAGCCATTACCTTAATTTGGGAAGGTACTGGAAACCTTACCTGAGATCCAATAAGATTGAAGCAGTATTTCGGAGATTTTTCTCCGAAATATATCAGACTGAGCATTATGAGGCTAGATGGACAAAAAAGAATCTTTCTTGAAGAATTTGGATTTTCCAGGGGTGACCCCCAAATAAGTGTCTTGCCTTAATGCACCATTGTCAGTGCTGGAGGGTGAAAAGCTGTTACCAGGCGGAAAGGCGCCCGGTCCTGATGGATGTCCACGTGAATTTTATGAGGAATTTATAAACCTATTGTCAGGGTCGATGCTTACCAGTTTAGTCACTCACACAGTCATGACTGCCTCCCACCATCCTTAAGAGAGGCTCATATTTCTCTTATTCTTAAGAAAAGGAAGACACCGAAAGATTGTACTTCCTATAGGCCCATCTCACGTCTAAATGTTGATTTCAAAATTCTGTCTGAGTCCCTTATATTAAGGATGGAAACTATTTATCGTTCCATTGACAAAGTGTACCAAACCGGCTTATAAAAGACTGCAGATATTCCAACAATGTTAGATTACTCAATATGATCCAAGTGTGTCAACAGCAAATTATAAAGGTAATAATGATCTCTTTAGATGCAGAGAAGGCGTTTGCTTGGGTTGAATAGCTGTATCTCTTCTATACGTTAGAATGATTTACCTCGGCAAAGTTTTTGTAAAGTGGGTGAGGGTCCTTGAAAGTGATCCTCTGTGTGCGATCCTGTAAAATTAATATGTCTAGCGGCAGTCGACGAGGTTATCCCCTTTCACTAGTGTTGTTTACGTTGGTGATTGAGCCACTGACGAAGGCCATTTGCAGGGACCCCAACATATCTGCCCCAGAAGTGGGATGGAAGTCACGTAGGATTACATTGTCTGCAGATGACGGTCTTAAATTTTTGGTACCTCACCTCATGCAATGCATACGTTAGTTTGATGCCTTTTTCGGATGTACCTTTGATTTTACAACGTCAGGGGCCATGTCTATGGGCGAACTCAGGAAAATAACTGATGCTGTGGGAGAATCCTGATTTTCTTTTCAATGGTCCCAGGGGGTAATGAGGATGTTCCCTATTTAGGTGTATTCGTTAATGCTGTATTTGAACTTATATTTACGTGGGATTTGTCCATTTGTTTGACAAAATTAGACAAGACCTTCGAATATGGGAGCACTTCCAATATCCTGGCTAGGTCAGATAGTTCTTATTAACATGATTTCCCTCCCTTGTTTGCTATACCGCGTGTGAATGCATTCTTTGATGTTTCCCAGAAAGACATTTAGGAGACTAAATGGATGATGTAGCTCCTTGATTTGTCACCATAAGCGACCACCATAAGTTAACCAAATTACATCGAGACCACAGTTTGAGGGGAGTAAATCTCCCGAATATTAAAAGCTATCAAAAAAGCTTCTCTTTACCCGATGTTAGTGAGGCCTCGGCGTCAATATGGTTATATATTGAAGCTTCTCAGGCAAAGTGCTCCCTTATTAGTCTGCTATTCATAGACAAAATGAGGACATTTATGGAGTATTGCCATTTCCCAACCAGTATCAATAATGTTAAAGTAGGGAGGGCAATGTTTCCGATTTAGGGCAATACAGCAAAACCTCATTTCTTACCCCAAAACGTGGTGTACCGTGTTTCCGACGGGGGATACTGGATTCCATGTTTAAACTGTGGGCAACTCGTGGGTGTATCTTGCTTTGATGATTTATCTGAGGGAGAAGCAAGGATGTCCTTTGATCAAATATGTCGTAACAATAGACTACCGAGTAGAGATCTCTTCTGTTTTATTTTTTTTATCAGATCAGAGATGTTATTCCAAAGAGAACCACGCTTTTAACAGACCCGTACAGATCCGATTCAGAGAAGAGGGTGCTTAGTGCTAAGAACACACTCTCTGTCAGTACACTTTGTCATTTGTTGGACAGTGGCCCCTCAGACGAGACTTTGTGCCTTTCTGAGGTCTGCAAAGAGAGTTGGGAGTTCAGATCTCTTTGGACACAGGGGACGATATTTGTGAAAATGCAAGAAGTATTTCGACCTGTAAGAATACTGTTGCCATGTAGTTAAAGATTCTTCACAGAGTCTATCTGGCTGCAGATCCTCTCTCAAACTTCAAGATGGGAGTATGTCTTAAATACAGAATAACTATGGGCACACTTACTCATTGCTTGTCGACCTTCCACCAGCGCTATAAGAGCGGTGTGTTCGGTGGGATGGAGAGGATCTTGGGGACGGAATTGAAGATGGCTCAGGTTTCCCTTTTCCTGGGCCTGCCCAGTCTACCTTACTCAGATGTGTATAGGAAAAAGTACTTCAATACCCTCACTCCCTGTGTTTACAAAAATGTTATGTTGTGTTAGGTGTCTGAAAACCCCTGGGTCTATTGCGTTGTCGTATCCTAGTCATGGAGCATAGCCCTTTGGAATTTTTTAAAGGTATGTTGCACCAGAAAATAGAGGATTTTTACAAGACATGACAGCCCTTTTTGAATTACCAAGATACAGGCTGATCTGCCACACTAATAAGGACTTTTATATAGCTATGAAGAACTTGACTAATGAATGTAATGTCCAGAAAGGAAGAAATACGAACAAATTAACGTGTATTAGTTAATGCTCTTGGAGGTTGAGAGCTATAGTTTTGTTGCACTGAGTTCTACTATTCGTTTTTTTTTATTTTACTTCAGTCCATTGATTTTCCTTGTTTTTATTTTTATCTACATGCACATAAGTGTAATTGTGTTCATTTGCATTGCTTTTTGAGTTGGGTATTATTGGTTCATTGAGCATTAAAACGAGTTTCTCTGAATAAAAATATTTTTGACAAAAACAAAATGTTAACATGGACAGAATAGAGTACCAAAGGACGATTTCATCATTAGTGAGACCACAAATTATGGTTCACGTTAAGGGTCATCACACCTCGGGTGAAAGGATGATGTTGAGAGGGCGTCCCATTGGTGGCAACCTCAGTCTGTGTGGGGAATTGAACCTGCACTGTTGGTTTTGCTCTGCATCACAAGCCAACCATCCAGCCAACAGATTGCAAGACTGTGTAACTGCTTTGATAGAAATAACCAAAGTCAAAATAAAATATAAACTCTGATAAGAAGGAAAAAAAGGTACAATTCAGATAACGGTCAAGATAACGGCTGACAAAAAATACCGTCTCTGCTGGAAATTATATTTTATAACGAGACAGTTGATTGGATGCTATTTTTGGTTGAATGTAAAAAGGTGTCCCAAGCGAAATAACCAGCATTACTAATTGTGGTTAGATATCGATAACTAGAAAATATGAGTACATTTTTGATTGGCTTGTGTGCAGCATTTTTACCATTGTATGAAAGTAAAAAAGCTGATGGAACATATTTTTGGAGTGTTGGTCCCCAAGGGAAATTCCTGCCGAACACATGCTTGAAGAAACCAAGATTAGAAAGTACAGCACATTTGAAGGGCTGAATGGACTCATTATGGATTTTAATTGCATGTGATTAAAAAAAAACGCTCTGTTCCTTCACCTAATGTTTTACACACTGGGGCACTGCCATTTTCCTGAAACTGGGAACTATTTGAAACATTATCTGGAACATTCCATAAACACCCTTCTCCAGAGCATACTACAATCTGTGGGCATATTACAAAGGCAAGAGACACGGGGGGTGGGGGGGGTGCTGCTGCGTGCAGGAATGAGAGTAGAAGAGCATGAGCCTTGTTCGGGTGTTGGTGATGGAAGAGACATACATTCAGTGCGAGGGACGAGAGAGCATACAATGACCCTTTATCCTCGCAGAGTAGGGAATGTCATCGACGTTTTCCCTGCATTGCTGGGCATTGCTACTGATCGCTGATACTGCGCTGAGCTGGGTAATGAGCTCAGACCATGTTCGGTGGGTCTGGTGGTGTAAAACAGCAAATGTGACGCCACTGTTTAAAAAGGCTGGTAGATAAAAGATGGGAGACTACAGACCAGTTAGTTTAATCTGTACAGTCGGAACGATGCTTGAGTGTATTATCAAGGGAGAAATAGCAAGACATTTTCATAGAAATCGGCCCATTGCGCAGACAAAGCATGGTTTCCCGAAGGGCAAGTCATGCTTAACAAGTCTTTTGGAAATTTATGAAGACATTATGAGCAAGGTAGACAATGAGGCTTCAGTGGATGTGATATATCTAGGTTTCCAAAAGGTGTTCGACACGTGCCACACAATAGGCTGCTGCATAGGATAAAGGCGTTATGAGTAAAATATTCGTATGGATAGAAGATTGGTTGACTAACAGGAAGCAAAGTATGTGCCTAAATGAGTGCTATTCATATCTGGAAATCAGTGACTAGTGGCGTGCTCCAGGGATCAGTGTTGGGGCTGCAATTATTCACAATTTCTAGAGATGATGTGGTGTTGGGAGCATTCGGAGTTTGTCAAAGTTTGTAGATGACACGAAGATGAGTGGCAGAGTGAAGTGTGCAAAGATCTGTGAAACTTTTTAGGGGAACACAGATACTTTGAGTGAATAGGCAAACGTCTGGCAGATGGAATACAATGTAAGTAAATGTGAATTCATCTATTTGTTAGCAGTACCAGTAAAAAGGATTATTACTTGAATTGTAAAACGTTGAAATATGCTGCTCTGTAGAGGGACCTGCGTATCCATATTCGTGAAACACACAAGATACAGCAAGTACTGAGGAAGGCAAATGGTATGTTGTCCTTCATTGCTGAAGGAATTGGATTTAAAAGCAGGTAAGATATTTTGCAGCTCTACAGGGTGATGGTGAGGCGAGACCTGGAGTATTGTGTGAAGATTAAGCTGCCTTACTTGAGAAAGAATGTGCTGGCACTGGATGGGGTCAAGAGGAGTTTCATTGGGTTGAATCCGGAGTTGAGAGAGTTGGTGTATGAGGAGAGACTGAGTATACTGGGATGATAATCATTGAAATTCAGAAGGATGGGGTTCGGATCTTATCGAAACATACAGAATAATGAAGGGAATGAATAACATACAAGTAGGGAGGATGTTTCCACTGGCAGGTGGAGGAAGTACATTTAAAATTGAATTGAGAACGAACTTCTTCATCCAGAATGTTCTAATTCTATGGAATTGCCTGCTCAGTGCAGTAGTTGATGCTTTTAAAGCTAAGGCATTTTGAAGAATGAAGTAAATAAAGGATACGGTGCGAGCGTGGGGAAGTGGATATGAGTGTACGAATAGATCAGCCATAATCTTATTAAATGACAGAGCAGGTTCGAATAGCCAGCCAGCCTACTCTTGATCCTAGTCCTTCTGTTCTCCTGTTCTGAGGAAAGGGAAGTAGCCAGTTCTCCCAGCGCAGAATAACAGCGCAGATTCTCTGCTTTGGTTTGTTTGGCTTGATTTTTCGCAGTATTGCTGTTTGCTGAAAGCAGGCAGCAGTCGTGAAGCTACCAGACTCAAAGAAGCAGACCCATTCTGATTCGCCCTCACTCTGACATCTCTCCTGTAAGAACCTGGGGTTTATTTTTCCTTTCATTTTTGCCATGGTGTGTTTATGCGGATTGTTTCAAGTTCTTGGAACAACATCATTAAATTGGGATAATTTGTTGGTTTTTCAGATAGTTAAGTTATTCTGTCTGCTTTCCTCTTCTGTATGTGTTTCATTCAGCTGCGTCACTCCTGGAAAATCCACCTTACACCTGCTTAAATCAATGAGAAAATGTTGGGTCTGTGCTACTTCCTTGAAATGATTTGAGGAGGTCTGTCCTGGCCCATAACAGTGTGTAACAGCTGGATCTAATTTCCTGGCATGGGTTGAGAATGGGAGAGTTGAAAGGAAAACGTGAATCAGCAAAAACAGTTCTATATATTTTGGAGTGGAAAGCAATGACTAGTATGATAATCCAGGAATTTGTGTTTGCAACCGAACTATTCAGAAAGCATATCAAACATTTGTTCAAGGGTATTCAATGTAATCCTTGCAAATCTGCTGATGGCCCCAAATTGAGATTGTGTGTAAGTGGTCAGGATGTAAAGAAGTTCAAAGATGATTGAGACAATTGGAGGGAATGGGGAAACACCTGTCAGGTGAAGAACAATGTGGATAGACGTGACATTAAGCACATTGTTTGGAAATATAGAATAACGGCTAACATTTCAAAAAGAACTGATGTAAACCTATTGCTCTATGAAGGTTCTTCTGTGTATACATTTGTTGATTTCTTCACTAAACTCTGAGGTCAATGCAGGGCGGTGAATCCTGAAACCAGAAGTCAGTACTGGAATTGAGATTGACACATGCCCAGTGTACATAGAGACACCAAGTGGGGAGCTGTGTCATTGAAAAGGATCTCGATCTCTTTGTACACCAGTCACAGAGAGCAGCAACAGAAAGCAGACAGGAAGATAATTAGTATGCTGACCTTCATTTCCATGGGACTGGTATCCAGAAGTAAGGGTGTCTTACTGTAGATGTACAGGGACTTGGTGAGTTCCCATCTCGAAAGTTGTGCAGTATTGTGTGCACGTTTGGTCTCCTTACCTAATAAAGGATAAACCTGACATTGAGGGAAAGCAGCGAAGGATAATCAGACTGATCTCTGGGATGACAGGCTTGTTGTGGGAGCAGAGTTTGGGGCGACTGGGCCTGTATTCCATGGGGTTTATGAAAATAAGTGGAGATCTCGTGTCATATATAAAACTCTGTCATGGCGAGACAGGTTGTCAGCAGGGATGATAATTCTCCTGGCTAGAATGTCTCAAACAAGGGGCCCACAGTATTAGATGCAAACAGGTCACTCTGCATTGAGATGAGAAGAAATGTCTGCACTCAGAGACTGGTTAACCTGGAGAATTCTCTGCCTCATAAGGCTGTGGAAGCAAAGGCACTGAATATAAATAAGGATATCTAGACACTAAAGGGATGAAGTTGAAGCAAGAGTTTGGGATGGGGATACATGGTAAGCCATCATTATATTGAAAGGGAGAGCAAAGTTGATGGACCGAAGTTCCTACTTCATTTTTTATTCCCGATAGTTAATCAGTTCAACGGATATAGATAATGCAGTATTTGGGAAAAGTGAATTGAAGAGATGTTTGGCCAAAAACTAGAGTGGGGAAGGTTCAATGTGTAATATGACCTACTCCTTTCCTGATGTTTCTGTGCAGTCTGTGGGAAAGCTCTGTAAATGTTGTTACAAACTCTCAGATTTTAGGGAAGAAGTCCCTGCAGGGTCGACAGGACTGTGAATCCCGTTCTCTTTTCCAATACAGAGGCTGGTTCCGGGGGTTCTGTCCAGGTTTATCAATTAAGACCTTGGAGCAGTTTGATACAACGGCCTAGCTTGGCAGTTTCGGAAACCATTGAAAAGTTTACCACATATCTGTATATCTGGAATCACGTTTAGGCCAGACCAGGAAATCACGGGAGATTCATTTCCTAAAAGTACACTGGAGAAGCAAATTTATGTTGACAATTGACATGGGCTTCAGGGTCAGTATTACTGGCACCAGATTTTACATCTCGATATTTTATTAAATGTTTCTAACTTCTACAGCTGCCAAAGCTTTTATCTTGTCTGGATTAGTAGCCCAGTGGCATTTCCACAGCAGCACCATCTCCACATGGGGAGCTATGGGAAACTAGACTGAGCTGATTATTTCTGTACTGCTTGACAGCTCTGTCAGGAAGACTTCTAACCAATTTTACTGTCTTGATAGGACTGACGGGGTGGTAATTGGTCAGATTGTAATTATTCCCCACTTAGGGGACGGGACATAGTTGAGTAATCTTCCACATTACCAGGGAGATGTTAGATTTGGAGCTGGAATGAAACACTGTGCCCAGTGACACGGCTTGGCGTGCCGCACAAGTCTTCTGTTCTGTTGCAGGAATGGTGTCAGGGCCAATTGCCTTTGTCGTATTGACTGCATTCAGCTGTTTGTTCATGTCACGTGTGGCAAATCGAATTGGTTGAAGACTGGCATCTGTGATTCTGTGGGCATTATTCAAGCAACACTTCTGGCTGAGGATGGTGTAGACACTGCATCCTTGTCTTTTACACTGAATGTGAAGCAAGGTTCCACTCTTTCGAGGAATGATAGAGCAATAGCCACAGGAAAAACTGCTGAGATGTTAGTCAAACAACTCCAGTAATGTTCTAGTCACCTGAGATCGAATCCTGTTACAGTGGATGGTGGAATTCAAATCCAACAAATGTTTGGAATTAAGTGTGTAATGATGATCATGAATCAATTTTTGATTGTGGGAGAAACCCATCTGGTTCAGTGATGCCTTTTTTGGAAGGGAATTACCATCCATACCTGCTCTGGACACATGTAACTACAGACCTACAGCAAAGTCTTTGACTCTTAACTAATATCTGGGCAATAAATGATGACGAAACCAGTGACGCTGTAATCCCATTAAAGAATCTTGTTTTTAAATAATATTTGTAGAATCATCTTTTATTGTCAGTTGTTTCATAGTTCAACTCCATTTCTGACTGTCTGTGGCAGAACTGAAGAGCTTCTATCTGATCTGTTTGTTTTGTATTCATTTCGCCCTCTCTCTCAGATATCAGTCCTGCTGTTTGGAATGAAAGTACAGTGGTCAAGTGCAGTAGCTTTAAATGGATTGTCATCATTTTAGGTTCATATGGTTCTGCCACTGGTACATTCACCAATTCATCTCTTAAACATCGATCAGCTTCATGGGAATGACAGACTGAGGGATTATCCTGGACAAAATGTTGCAGATTGTAATTCAATACAATTCGCCTTCTGTCCATCTGTGATCGACAGTACCACATAAATTCTCAGTTTTGAGTTGCAATTTCTGCATTGCAATTCTGTTATCTGTCCCCCAGTTCACACCGAGACTCATTCACACATCAGCCCATGACCTACTCTGATTACTGATATCGTAACACTTCCATTTAAGTATTCTCATTCTTATGAGCGTTGGTCCATGGTGTCACACCTCTGACTTGTCATGATTCTCAAAACCCCAAAACTTGCCCCACCCGGAAGCACCGTGGGTCCGTGATTAGCACTGCTGCCTCACAACACTACGGGCCCAGATTCAATTCCATCTTCCGGGGATTGTCTATGTGGAGTTTACACATTCTTCCCATGTCTGCGTGGGTTTGTTCCAAGTGCTTTGGTTTCCACCCACTGTCCAAAGATGTGCAGCTGAGGTGCATTGGCCTAGTTAAATTGCCCATAGTGTTCAGTTATGTCCATTAGTCAGGGATAAATGTAAGATATGGCCATGGGTCTTCGGAGAATCGGTGTTAACTTGTTGGGCCAACGGGCCTGTTGCCACACTATAGCGATTCTAATTCTAACATTCATCTGAATCTTTTCCCTTTCAGTCATGTCACCTTCGGTGTTTAAATTGAATGTGTTTCCCTCTGTTTCTCTTCATGGTCTTCATTAAGCTCTCTGTAGCGGCAATGATGCCAGTCTTACTTCGTTTCAGAACCAATGAATTTCTACATCTTGCGTTATTGTTCACTTCTCAGTGTATGGCGCTTCATGTTGGACAGGGCGTTTGGGCGGCTTTGACACACGTCTTTAAACCTGTTCAAAACCAGAAATTGCTGGAGAAATTCAGCGTGCCTAAACATATTATAGTCAAATATATAAATGGGAAACGTTTAGATGCATATGTGGCACGTGAAAGCAGATGGGACTAGTTTAGTTAACCATGGACAAGTTGGACCTATGGGTCTGTTTGCGCGTGATGTGACTATGAATTTAGAAAGCGAGGAAAGGGGAACGAAAGAAATGATGTAAGTAAATTGGCAAGAAATGTAAAAACAAGCATCAAAAAATTTTCTGCGTATCTAAAAAATAGTTCAAAATGAGTGCGTGACCTTAGATCGAAATGCAGTCTGGAAAGTATATTGATGTCATTTGGAGGATGTGACTGGGGAACTGGCTACAGTGAACAGGCATAAATTACACCAGTACTTTGCAGTGTTCTTCATAGGGGAAGGCACTGTAAGCATGTCAATGATATAAACAAAAAGTTAATAGGAGGCAAGTTTCTGGACTGTCTCTAACAAAAGGAACAAGGTTTTTTGACAAACAGATAAGAGTAAGGGTAGACCGGTCAGCAGTAATTCATAGTTGTTGTTTTTTTAAAGTGTTTACAGAGTGACTGGTGGTACTGTGTGAAAGATTCCATAACTCTCTAGATTTCAGGAGTATTCCAGCGAAACTGGAGAACCTCCAATATGGCACCTGTCTTCAAGAAAGGAATGAGACAGAAGGCAGGAAACATTTAGCCTAACCATTATTACTGGGAATCTGCGAGAGTCTGTGATTAAGGAAAGAGTTGAAGGGTATTTCGAAAAGCATGGTTTTGTGAATGGGAAACTATATTTTGTCTGCAAAGTTATTCTGAGATCTCTGAAAATGTAACATGCGGACTTGATGAAGGGGAACTGGTAGGCATGTGGCTTTCCAGAGATCTTCCACAACGTATCACAAAATAAAGGTTCTTACACAAGACAGAAGCTCATAGTGTTATGGACAATGTATTAGCATGGGATGACGCGTGGTTAACACATAAAAATCGGAGAGTCAGGATTAATGGATCGTTATGATAAAGACATATCTACTAGAGTATCACAAATAACAGTCCGATGGCATCAGTTATTAATAGTCTATTCTGACAGCCTGACGGCGGGAGCTGAATGCAATATACATCCGAGTTTGAGGATGACACTGCGAACCAAAAGGCAGGCTGTTAGTTAATGAAGAAGACTCCCAACAAAGGAGCAGTAAAAAGGAGTTGGAGTATTCCTGCATATGAAACATAAAGTCAGCGTGGTGTTGCAGCAAGTAACTAGATTGATACAGTACGCAGGTTCCTGGATGGAAGGGTTGAATTATTGAATACATCTAAAATGGTGAGGCGATTATTCATTGTGCTTGAAATGAATGAGCGTGATATTACTGAAATATAAAGGATACAGAGGGGGCTTCACAAGGTAGATGCTGAGAATGTGTTTCCACACCTGGGCAGAGTCTCGAACTCAAAGACAGAATAAGGAATATCGATTTGAAAATGAGATACAACGAGATGTTTTCTTTCAGAAGGTCGTGAGGTCTGAATTTAACTAACCCAGAGAGTTGTGAAGGCTGGGCCACTGAATGTTTTTATAGATGGGCTGGATTGGATTTTGACATATCATCGAGTTGAGGGATATGCAGGGTTAGCAGGAGAGTGGAGTTGAGCCCTGGAGGTTGAGAGAACGTCCCCTCCATAGTGACCTCTGTCAGCGTGGGAAATTGAACCTGCACTATTGGCCACCCTCTACATCACAAACCAGCCGGCCAGCCAGCTGAGTGGGAGCCTGTGTAACTGTTTCAGACAGAAACACTCACAGACAAAGGGCAAGAGAAACTTGCATAACAAGGAAAAAGGTACAATTCACGTAATGGTCAAGCTACCAGCTGAGGATAAAAATGTACTCTGCTGGAAATTGTGGAAACAAGTGTTTAGATGCTATCTTTAGCTGAATTCAATAAGGTGACACAAGCAAAATAACCAGAATAATAATTGTGTTTAGATATCGACAACTATTAAATAACAGTATATTTCTGCGTGGTCTGTTTGAAGGATGCTTACTATTGCATGAAAGTAGAAAGCTGATGGGACATATTGGTCGGAGAGTCTGTCCCCATGGGAAATGCCTAAGGAACACATGCTTGAAGAAACCCAGGATAAAATGCCTGAATGTCGTCTGGTCAGTGACAGGACGCCGGGGACAGCATGACTGAAAGTTCCTATAACATGGAGCTCAGGAGACAGTTAGATCACTCCCGAAACATTTGAAGGACGGAATGGCCTCATGATGGATTTAAATTTCGTGTGTATGTAATTTTAATTTTTAAGAAACACACTGTTCCTTCCCCTCATGTTTTCCACACTGGGGCACTGCCAATCTCCTGAAACCGGGAAGTTTTTGGAACGTTATCTGGAACATTCCATAATCAGCACTCTCCAGAGCATGTTGTAAATGGGTGGGGGTATCACAAAGGCTAAGGAGAGGAGGAGGAGGTGCTGCCTACAGCAGTGAGAATGTTGGAGCATGAGTCGCGATAACAGATATACAGTGAATGTGAGGGAGCAGAGAGAGAGAGTACAATTAACCTTATCCTGACAGAGCCGGGAAGGTTATTGATGCTTGTCCTGTATTGATGGACATTTCTTCAGACCACAGATACTGCACTGAGCTGTGTGGTTGAGTTCAGACCATGCTTGGTGGGTCTGCTGGAATAGTCGCCCTCTCTACTACCCCATCCACCAGGACATCAATTCCCTTGTCGACAAACCCGTGTTGTAATTGCCCCTTATGGATGGATAAAGCGCTTAAAGATGGTGGAATCAAGGGTTACGGGGATTAGGCAGGAACAGGATACTGATTGTGAATGTTCAGGTATAATCATAATCAATGTTGGTGCAAGCTCGAAGGGACGAATGGCCTGCTCCTGCACCTATTGTCTATTATCTATTGTCTTATCTGCCATGCTCAGCCTCAACTGGGCAGGGCATCTCCGAACTGAGAAAGTTCAATTATTTGCCCACTGGCGTTTATTTTTGGCATCAGTGCCAGGGATCACGGAATATCCAGGGATTTCCGGCGATGGTGAATACCTCCAACAGTGCTGAGTGGGAGAATCAGGCTGGCATTGAGTGACAGGGACACCATGCGGTGGGGCGGGTAGTGAATGAGGTGAGTTTGATAAGATAGCACCAGGAAACTAGCTCCGTCTCATCCAGACAATCGCTCTGTCACTCAATGAAAATGACACTGAGAGAAATTAGTGTTAGATTCAGCCCAGAGTCAAAGACTCTGCTGACCCCACTCCCAGGTACAAAGCTGCAGAACAAATCCTAATCCAAAACTCTCCATCATCTGAACTCACACCAATATTCCATTCATCCGTCATTCCTGGTAATGTTGGCTTATGTTGTCAGATGCTATCGACATGTCTACATTCAGAATTCTGAAACCTGTGAACATATCTTTCAATGACATTGTTTCTAAACCACCGCCACCCCCACCTTCTCTGTCTATATCCCAAACTACTTCCATTCACATTCCTAAATCCTACTGCACGGAGAAAGGCCCTTCAGCCAGTGCTGGTCCATTCCGACCAAAATGTCCGTCCACATTGACTCCGTATCCCTGTACTTGGCCCATATCCATCTCAGCCTTTCTTATCCATGCGTTTTTCGATAAAAATGCAGCGAGATTTTGTAACATCGAGAAAGGCATCGAGACAAATCTCGCTGAATCTACCATTCAGCTCACTACGGTGCTCAGTTTATACAGAAACTGTTTGACTGTGGCATAGAACAAAGAAGAAGAAACAAACATTGGTGGAAGATGTGCCTGGAAGACAATGCTGCAGGGAAATCTTTGTTTAAGTTATATACAGGAAATTAGATACATAAGAAGTTGCAGGAAAACCTCAACAGGTCTGGTTGCATCTGAAGGAAGAAAGTCGAAAAGTGTGGCCCCCGAAGAGCACAGCAGGTCAGGCAGAATCCAAGGAGCAGAAAGACTATGTTTCAGTCATAAACCCTTCATCAGGAATTCATTTTAGAATTCACTGCGTTTGCAGTTGTCACTTTCTCGCAATCCTTTGTCAGAAGAGAGCAGAGTCAATGTTTCGAATCTGGGGAGTCATCATCAGAACAGTATTGGTTACCGATCTCCAGTGTATGCAGCTTTTTGTATTATTTTAAATCAGCAATTATCTGGCATGCTGCAGTATTAATGGAACACTTGATCTGGATAGGAGCAGAAGGGGTGAGGGCAGCTATGCAGGCAATGTGTCAGTCACAGTTTAAGAACCTGTCCATTAGAATGTGAATCCTGGGGTGAAGGTTAAGGAGGGCTTGACAGAGGCACCAAGCTGGAATTCAACATCATCTGAACAGAAGTGACAGATCCAGAGAAAGTGGGAGAAATAAGCCGCTCTCTCTGATGGTCGTTCGGTAGCAAAGTGGCTAGCCATAGTGCTTTAGAACACCAATGAGCTAGGTTCGATTCCACCCTTTGGTGATTCTTTGTGTAGTGTTTGCTTTTATTATTAATTTTATAAATCATAATTGACTGTAACACTGTCCTTTCATTGACTCTACTATCATTGTCGCTGTTGTTGTTCCTGCTGAGACTCTAAATCGAGATGTTCACTTTACAAACCACTACTAACTGCAGCAAATAACTTGTTAATTCACTCTCTCCCTCATTGCTTCTGGCAGTCATACTCATGCGTCTCTATGTTGAACTGTCTCGTTTCAACTGTGAAACATGATTCATTTTATCACTGCCCTTGCTGCTTAAATATTGGAAGTATTAAGGTTGCTATGTTCTGTTCAGTTCCGGTTACAGACTGCATTTCGTCCCTCTGACTTCATCCCATCCCCGGTCAATACTGAGGCTGAAATACACTGGCATAGTCTACACAGCTCCCCATGTTGTGCAGATAGTCCAGCTTACTGAGCAATACACTGCCACGGCCTGCACAGCTCCCCATGCTGGGCAGATAGTCCACCTTACTGAGCAATATACTGGAACGGTCTGCACAGCTCCCCATGCTGGGTAGATAGTTCAGCTTACTGAGCAATGCAATGGTACAGTCTGCACAGCTCTCCATGCTGGGCAGATAGTTCATTTTCTAAGCAATACATTGGCATACTCTGCAGAGCTCCCCAGTTTATCACACTGCCCTGTTTTTTCCCCTTATTTCACCAATATGGCCTATTTCTATCTTAGTTATCTGTTTCTATCTTTAATGTGAATTTTTCTGTCCTTCCGTATCTTTCCCTGGCTTTGAGATTTGGCTCCGTAATGTATCCAGTGCTGACATTGTGAAACTCAGAAACAATAAAATGGTGTGTGGGGGCTGTTATTTACTTCCCCGTCTGTCCCATGTTCCATGTTATATATGCAATCCTGCAGTGTTCTTGCACTACTCCCACATACATGGAAGAAAGGTAAAAAAGCTGACAGTTGCATGATCCATATTGGACAGGAGGAATTCAGCAGTTTTGAATCACGTCTTTGAATCTTAGTCTGTGCCTGTCCACTGAACACCTGAGTTTGTCCCTCTCAGCTGATCGTGTGGTCAGTAGCACGAGGAAGCCCCTCGAGTATTATTGTAAAGGGACAGGCATCGATCTTGCGTCGGAGGCTGAGGGTTGACCTTATAGAGGTTTGCAAAATATGACGGCATGGATAGAGTAAATAGACAAAGTATTTTCCCTGGGGTTGGGGAGTCCAGAAAAAGAGGGCATAGGTTTTGCTGAAAGGGAAAGGAGACCGAAGGGGCAACTTTTTCACACAGTGTAGTACGTGTATGGAATGAGCTGCTGGAGGAAGTGATGGAGCCTGGTACAATTGCAACATTTAAGAGGAATTTGAATCGTTATGTGAATAGGAAGGGTCAGGAGGGATATGGGCTTGGTGCTAGATGATAGGACTAGATTGGGTTGGGATATCGGGTCGGCAAGGACGGGTTGGACCAAAACGTCTGTTTCCATGCTGTACATCTGTGTGACTCTGTCACTCTATGAAAATCTTCTTACTGATTCCTGCTTTTCAAAATTTAGTGGAGGTGTTGGGGATGGTTTGCTGGAGGGTGTGCTGTGAGCTGCCACAGACATTCAGGGAGTCCTGAGGATTTTGAGACCCAACTCTGGATGGAGCATGGGGACTGTAGTGACAGTGTCTGGATCTGTAACATGAACAACAAATGGAGCAGAGGCTGTAGAGTGTGGAAGCTCTGAAACCAGGGCGTGAGTCTGTGTGGGGAAAGGGATCTGCCACATCTGTCTGTGTCTTAACGAGGACACACACATCCGCCACCCTTGCATGCAGATGTGCACACACACACACACACAGACACACACACGCACACGCTCTTTCTCTCTCACACACACACACACACGCACTCTCTCTCTCTCTCTCACTCTTCCCCCACCCCCGTGCACACACACTCCGCATTTCTCACATGCATACACGCATAAATCTGTGGGGTGAATTTGAATTTGCAGATTTGTATTTGCAAATGCATTCAATTTTGTTTTAAAAAAATATGCACTTTGTAGACAGTCAGTCAATGTGGCATTTTATAAATTTCTGCTTGGAACTAAAACCCGTCTGATTCCAGAGTACAACACAGACAGACTCCCTGGCTTTGTTCCGGGGAGGTCACATCTTCCCAAACATAATAGATTTCTTTGCGGATATGAAAATTGATAGTCACGAAAAGGCTGTAGATGTTATATAATGGACCCCAGTAAGGTTTTTGATGAGGTAAGCTGAGGTAAGCTAACATTGACCGTTTTCAATTGCTTGGCTATGATTTCTGGTTTAAATGAATATTACCAGTAGTCTGCTATATTAAGGAACGAAATCCTGCATACACACTCTGCACTATGAAGGATCTCGAGTAGATATCAATACTGAACACCAGAGACGAGGACGGAGCACAATTCCGGGGCCAAAACAACGGCCATTATTTCAAATCTCAAACATATCGCTTCCCTCTCCCTAAAATCATTAATTATTATAAGGCAACTGCTCCATTGCCAGCTTCACCTTACTGACTCCTCCCTCTGCCTTCATAAGGCAAACCAAAATCTGGGTCTTTGGGAAACTCAAGCCTTGTGTCTGTAGGCCTTCTGGAGAGGGGAGTGTCGGTTTCATCCGAAGGGGGAGTGTGAGGAGCCAGTAATATAATTCACTGGGCTGAGGTATGGGAGATGGGGTTTAACATGGATACATGTGAGGCATTGCATTTTGATAAAACAGACAAGAGTAGGGCTTACACAATTAATGCTGGGCTTTGGCAGTAATTAAAAAGAGGGACCCGGGGCGCAGGTATAATTCTTTGAAATTTGTGGCGCAGGGTGTTTAAGGTTACTTCCCCAGACCTTTGAGTTTAGAAGCTGGACAGGCACGTTGAGACTGCATGACATTGATAAAGACTCTTCTGTAATTCTGTGTGCAGTCCTGTTATAGAAATTAGATTATTAAGCTGGAGAGGGTACAGAAAAGATTTACGAGGATGTTACCAGTAACATCTCATCTTCTGCCTCGGGAGCCAACAAACACACGGCATGAATATTGGATTCACGGATTTACAAATTTCCCCTCGCCACCCGAGATCCCAGATCCAACCCCCCCAACTCATATATGCCCTGAGGAGACTTAATGTCCATCTTACGTTCCACACTCCTCACTGATCTATCACTATCACCTCCTACTTTCGCTCACCAGTCACTAACCTTTCCCCCAGCCTCACCCCATCACCCATTTTCTCTTAGCCCCCTTTCCCCTCGCCAATCCTGAAGAATGGTCCAGCCTGAAACGTCAACTCTCTTGCTCCTTGGATGTTGTCTGACTTACTGTTCCTTTTCCACCGCCATGCTTTACCTACACTGAATTATAAAACTGCAGCAGTCTCCACTGTCTGTGACGTACAATTCCCTGTTAACGTAACCATGTCATTGTCTGTTATAACCGCACGTAGTCTTAGGGATATTTTCTTCTCAGCTCATGGACGATAAAAGTTCTCTCAACGTTTTACTGATATTGCAGTGCTTGATCAGTAGTTAAAGAACATAGTTTCAATTTATAAACAGAGAAGCATGCTTATGTTCTGACAAACCTCTGCCATTGCTCCCATATCCAAGGCAGATTGAATGCTTACACATGATTGATCTACCAGCCCTAACATTTGTTCCCTCAGTCACTCCCACATATCCCATCCAGAATGTGTAAAATGTAATCATTTTTTTTTAATTTTAGCAAAAATGTATTGAAGTGAAATGGGTTAACTGGAGATATTTGTTCAGCGACTGTGATTGATGTCAGTCTCAGTGGATGTGTCACTCTAAATGTGTCACTGGAGGGCTTTTCTCTTCTATTAATTAGGATCTCGGGTCAATGTGTTATCCCATAGTATCAGCGGGAGCATCACCGATAGCACTAACAGGGATCAGCAGACCCAGAGAGAGGGGGATGAGAGATCAGAATCTGAGAACATTAGGCTGAAATGTTCCAACAATGAATCAGAATCTGAGAATATTATATTCCAACAATGGACTGGAGTATATCCGAGGGTCTTTACTAGCTTTCTCAATCTTTTATCGCATTAGTTTTGCGAATCTATGAAGTGTTGATGGTTATTCAAGTTGGTTACTGTCCTATTCTCGCTATAGTTGGTGTTCCTGGTAACTCATTCTATCTGTTCATAAAGCCAGGTTAGGCTGAATTGCGGCTCATATTATTTAAAATGTAGAAACTTGGCGTCAATATTTTCAACTCCAATGGAATATTCATTCCCTCACAAATTATAACGAAAATATTTCTCATGAGAAATTGCTCACCAATATGCAAAGATGAACCAGACTGTTCTTAAACTCCATAATCCTTCTAGCCCTGCACAGATCTACATTTCTATATCCTCCCCACTCACTAATCCTGACCAATACCACCATCATGATATCCTTGTCTTCTCCTTAGCCTCGGTGCATCTTCTGAATAAACTATCAATTGTGCCTTTGTTAAATCTGGATACAACTTATCAAGTCCCTTCTAACCACATGTTAGTTGCAGAATAATTGCTCTTTAGTATGTTTAACTTGTTCACTGCACAGAACCTGTCAGACAGGCAGACACTGCATGCTGCTTAAATAATTGACAATTAATCTAGAAGCACAGAATAATAATCTGTTGATATGTCATGAAGGAAATTGATGTAATTGAAGTGAAACCATCATTATCTGTGAAAACAAAAAGGCCCAGCTGCTTACTTCACGTCCTTCAGAAAAGTCAATGTGTTTTACCCTTTATTGCCCTGTGGAAGAGCTGAACCAGCCACTCAGTTCAAGATCCATATAACATACTGGCCTTGTCAGGACTGCACACCTCACATGAGGGAAGAACAACAGTAAAGTTAGCTCCCTTCCTCTGCCTGTTTTCCTTATTCCCACACTCCATTTCCATTCAGGTAGGTGACCATTCCCTATTTCAAGTGCAATCTTTCTGACTGAGTCGCTCCCCAACCGTGATGTTCATCTCCACACGCACCTCTGGTGCTGGCTTTACTGATGCTGACATACAGAGGTAAGGAACTTTTGAATTCCACATCGATGGCAGTGCATAGAGAAGGAATGGGTGTTTACATCATAATAAAGATGTGGCGACCGTTAAGTGAGAGAAAGGAATTATTGTGATCATCACTGAGAGTGTGTAGAGGCTGTATTTGGGGTATTATGGACATATTTGTTATCCTTTAAAACGAATTATCTCATTGCAATAGAGACAGTGTGTAGGAATTTCACCAGAATAATCAGTTCGCTAATGGTAAAAGAGGAGTGAGTGAAGGTTAATCTGCAGCATTGTCAGAGAATAATTGAAACTTGATGGTGATGGACAATCACTCGTTATGTTCTACACAGACACTGAGAAGATTGATAAATTCCATGGCTTGTATTTTTTTAATTTTAGTCGGGGTGTATGATTCTGGGTATTTAAGTGCCTCTGTGGATAAAATCTTCAGTCACATCCTGCTTTGATACCGGGGTCAATCCCTCTTACCTGAGCAGGTCAGTTAACCACTGTTGTGAATGTTACTACGTGCTGGTGTCTGTGTGGAGAGTGTTTTCTTCTTATAGAGGGTAGTGAATGTCAGGAATTTTCAGGTGTAGAAACGTAGGGGAGGTAGATCACTGCAAGTATTTAAAGAGGAGGTAGATGGAGTTTTGACCTGTAAGAGAGCTGAGGGGCGTGAAGAATTGGGCATTAAAGAGAAGTCAATGCCAACAGTAGATCAGCCATGATTGCATACAATGGCGTGAGCATCCGTATTACCTACTCCTGTTTCTTATGTTCTCATATTCTTTCATTGGAAAGTGAATGGTTGCAATTGACCGAGAAGTGCTGTTATTGAATGTTGAGGACAGTGAGAGAAAAGTATCTGGTGAGCCATCTCTGGGCGAGGTATGGGTCTGATATTCAAAGTCAATCTGGGACTACAACATGACCAACAAATGAAACACCAGCTCAGCGAGGAGACATTCTGTTAAGAGGTGAGAGGTCTCTTTTATATCCAGCCTGGATTTCCCATACATTTTCCAACCCACACCAAATCACACAGTGTTGAGGGACTGAATGATATCCTGTAATACGGCAGACCAGGTATTTGGAGCAAGTGGTCCCTATCTGCTCCTGTTCAGTTGGCTTTAAGGACTGAATGGAACATCGGACTGAGGAGCAGGAGTGGGTCGTTAGATACTTTGTCATTGCTCGACCAGACAGTAAGATTATGGCTGATCTGAGTGTCGTCTCCGCATCACTTTTCTGTCTGTCCATAATTTTCCTCCATGTCTGTTAAATGTTGAACAAACCCAACTTTCCAGCCCCACTTCTCCACTGGTTACAACAAATGTGAAGTGTAACCTTGGTTATTTTCTCGAAAAATGTGAGACACACACATACAGACACATACACCAACGCACATGTCTGAAGACAATAAAGAATAAGGAATGGTTTCCAGAGTTTCATAGTATTTTTACTTATTTCAAATGGAAAAGAGATAATGTGTCCCAATTGCTATTCTGTCTCCGATGTGATTCTACTCAAACAAGCTGCTGGTATGAGACTTCTTCCTGGAACAGTTCGATTTGGCAGAATTTCCTTTCCTTCAAACAGTGGAGCGATTCCCAATGAATCGTCAATAGGAATCCTCCACGTTTGTTAAAGATGACTCAGGGATGCTGTCAGGAGGGACAAAGTAAGAGAACGGGAGCATTATGACCATAAGATCATCGAACATAGGAACAGAAATGAGGCCATTGAGCCCATCGAGTCTGATCTGCCACTCAATCATGCTGACTACTTTCTCAACCCCATTCTCCTGCTTTCTCCCTGTAACCCTTGATCCTTTTGATACTCCAGAAGCAAATATCTCTATCATAAATATACTCAATGATCTGACCTCCACTGCCTTCTGTGAAAATGAATTCCATAGGTTCTCCACTGTCTGGCTGAAGACATTTCCCCTTACCCCCATACTAAGAGGATTTCCCTTGACTCTAAGTTTATATCCTTGGGTCCTAGAGTCTCCTACGAATGAAAGACTTCTCAACATCCACACTGTGCATGCCATTCAGTATTCTGTATGTTTCAATTAGATCCCCCCATATGCCTCTGAACTCCATCAAAAACAGACCCAGAGTCTTCAAACGTTCTCGTATGTTAAGCTTTTCATTCCTGGGAGCATTTTCGTGTACCTGCTGTGAACCCATTCCAAGGTCAGCACATCCTTCCTGAGACATGGGGCTCAAAATAGCGCATAATACTCCTCATGTGGTCTGACCAGAGCCTTATAGAGCCTCGGAAGTACATCCCTGCTTTTACATTCAAATCCTTTCAAAATAAGTTCCATCACTGCATTTGCCTTCCTAGTACTGACTCAACCTGCAAGTGTACATTGAGAGAATCATGAACTTGAGTTCCCAAGTCTCT
Source organism: Hemiscyllium ocellatum (assembly GCF_020745735.1). Classification (NCBI taxonomy): domain Eukaryota; kingdom Metazoa; phylum Chordata; class Chondrichthyes; order Orectolobiformes; family Hemiscylliidae; genus Hemiscyllium; species Hemiscyllium ocellatum. Next base: position 573,137 of record NW_026868215.1, read on the forward strand.
TTGCACTTCAGACATCTGAATTTTCTCGGTAGTCGATGTTTTTATTCTTCCTACCAAAGTGCATGTTCCCACAATTTCCCAGTTTGTACACCATCTGCCTCTTCTTTGCCCATTATCCAAACCTATCCGCATCCTTCTTGAGCCACCATGTCTCTTCGACGTTACCTGTCCCTATATCTATCTTTGTATCACCTTCAAACTTAACCAGAATGCCATCAATTCCTTCATCTGGATCGTTAATTTATAAAGTGAAACATTGTGGTCCCGACATTGAGCCTTATGGAATACCACTTGTCACTGGCTGTCATCCTGAGAAGGACACTTTAATCGACATTCTTTGCTACCTGCCAGACAGCCAAACTTCTATCCATGCTAGCACTTTGCCTCTAATACAATGGGCCCTTGCCTTACTCAGTAGCCATTGTCAAAGACCTTCTGGAAGTCCAGCTGGATGATATACATTGGCTCTCCTTGTTGTAAGCTGCTGAAGGTTTTCTAGCAGATTTTCCAGGCATGACCTCCCCTCGATAAAACTATGCTAACTTTGTCCTTCTTTTACATCCACATCCAACTATTCAGAAATCTCATCCTTCACAATACATTCCAGGATCTTACCCAGAGCCAGGTTTAGATTAGACAATCTGTGATTTTCCGTTGTTTGCTTTACTCCCTTTTTAAACAGGGGTATCACGTTAGCGATTTTCCAGTCCACTGGGAATCTCTCTGATTCGAGAGATTCCTGAAAGATCACCACCAACGCCTCCCCTGTCTCATCAGCTATCTGCCTTACAAATCTGGAGTGGAGTCCATCTAGTCCAGTTGATTTAACTTACCTTCAGACTATTCAGTTTTTCCAGCACCTTCTCCAAGGTGATGGCCACTTTACTCATGTCCGTCCACTAAGTCTTTTCAATTTTGGGTATATTACTCGTGTTTTCAACAGTGAAGAATAACATGAAATAATTTTTCAGCTCGTCAGCCATTTCCATGTTCCACATTACTATGTCTCCTGTGTCAAGTTCTAGTGATCAGATGCCCATTTTTTGCCTCCCATTTGCCCTTTCCAAATCGAAAGAAGCTCTTACAGTCTTTCTTTATATTTAATCTTCTAACTCCATACTTCTGTTTTTTTTTGCTCTCTATTGGTCTTTACAAATGTTACGACATGGTGGTGAACGCCTCTATTAATTAAACCAAACACCCAGGAAAGTTCAACTCACCTAGAAATATGTTAGAATATGAATAACAGAGAACTCCCAAATTCCACTATTTAAAGAAAATAACGCCAATTTATTTTTAACTGTAAAAGTGAACATTAAGCCACAACTATTTACAACTTTAACCAACATCCCCCTCCCCATCACCACACAACTGTCCCCAACTGTATAACAATATGCTGTTTCAATTAGACACTCATGAAGATTACATAAACCTGATTTCAAAACCACACAGCCACTGCTGTCCTCTGCGAGGTTGCTCTTCTGGCTGCTGAATTCCCTGTGTGGTCGTATTTCTGTTTAGTGTGAATATGTTTCATATGAAAAATTATCTATGATAGCAAGTATTTCCTAATTTCTTGCGGAGCAAGATGGTTGATGCCCAGGCTTCATCTGTCTCGATGGCATCTGCTCTCTCCCCAACTTTCAAAATGTTCGCACCTTTATATCCCCAGCATCAAATTGTCTCACTGGTTCAATGTTGGCAAAACAATAAATTCAATCTCGATTTGCAATCAGTGACTGAGAGAGTGAAGGAAAGAGAGTGCTGCATGCAACAATGTGACTGGTGGAGCAAGAGCCTTATTGGGGGCAGGTGCTGTAACAGATATACAGAGAGTGTGAGGGAGTAGAGAGAATAGGGAGACATTTGTCCTGGCAGAGCGGGGAAGGTATTGATGTTGTCCTGAATCGATGGGCATTTCTTCAGATCATCTCCCCATCGGGTGAGCCTTCCCAATGTCTTGTCCACGTCTATCATTAATAACATCACAGAGCACATCCCTCAGCTTCTTCTGAATATGTTTGTATGGATCTTGCAAACAACAAGGAGGAACAAACATTGGTGCCTTACATATCTAAACCAAAACTGTTGATCATCCGATTCTCTGAAAATAAGATATGCAAATATCGTGGGTGTGCAGTAATAATGGATGATCTAAAATTGCATCGAAACTGCGTTAACTAAATGATTACTAATGCTGTTAAAAATACATTTCATAAGTGTATATGAGGTAGGCTGAAGAGTATGTTGTGAACCAAAGTAGAGAGCAGGTTATTTCAGGCGTGGTGTTGCGTGGTCAGAAGGACTAATTACCTACCGTGCTCTGAGGAAGCTATTGGGCAATGGTGACATTAATATGCTGCATTTTACACGGCAATATAGAATGTTTGAACATTACACTCAAATATCATGGAAACTCGAAGGCTAGAGGACCAAGTGAATTGGAAAAATACAAATGACATTTAGTGCGAGACAAACAATGGTTTTCAGTGATAGAAATACTGTAAAGTCTGGAAAATATGTATATATCACTAAGTTACAAACACCAAAGAAAGGGAAGCGGACTCATCGAAGGTTTACGTAAGAAATTAATGATTGCATTAAATCTAATGAAGCAGCTTCAGAAGAATTCCAGATTTTGTGCAAATCTAAACATTCTGAGAGATTTACTTTTCTGAAATTAAGGACGAAGGAAGTGTTAGGAAATCAAAAAGAACATGAATACAAACAAGCAGGAAACACAAACACTGCTCAAATCTATGATCCATGTACCAAAGAAAACGAAAGTAAGGCCAAGGTGGAAATTTGTGAGGTATAGGAGAATTTATTGTGGGGAACAAGCAAATGGCAGAGAAACTAAACAGCTATTTTGCATCTGTCTTCATGGAGAAAGCGTCAGGAAATCTCTGTGTGAAGCAAGTAATCACCTGGGACTTGTGGAACTAAAGACATGAAATCAATTCATATCAGTAACAAGGTAGTACTTGAAAATGGCGCTAGATTGATCATTGTTAAGTTTGATGGGCCAGATATACTTCATATAAAAATGTCAGAAATAAAACAGCATATTAATTGAACTGTCAGTGATTGTGTTTTATTGTACTATAGATCCTGCAAAGACCATAAGCCCTTGTAGATAACTGAAAGGTAGTAAACATGATCCATCTATGTACACAGGGAGGAAGAGATAATGTGGAGGACTGCAGACCAATTAATGTGACATATGTAGGGAAACATTTAGAATCCATTATATAAGAAATGATATTGGGAACTTAGAAATGAACAGCGAAATTGCACGAATCAAAATGCATTTCTGACAGAGAAATCATGCCTGACAAACTTCGGAATTCGGAGTTATTTCTTGCAGCATAGACCACGGACAACCAGTGGAAGTACTTTATTTGGATTTTCAGACGTCTGGGCAGGAAAAATTTCTGGCTCTAACAGCTGCTCCTTTTTTGAGGCATTTTAGGTGTTGAAGGTGATTTCCTCGAATTCCAGGAGCAGCACTTACTGTTTTGTATGCTGTTGCATTATTTTGGAACTTTGGGGAAAAAACTCAAAGCAACAGCAGTTTTAAGAGGGAAAGGAACAGACAAAGGAAGCACATGGTGAGGGGGAGAAACTGACAGGACAGTGTACCTGCGCAGTTACTGACAAAACAGTTTGAATTCATGTATCGCTCGATATTAGAGTGTGTCTAGTAAAATTAACAAACAGTGAAATTTACAACTGGTTTGGAGGAAGTGTTTGGGCAATGTCCCCAGCCAGATAAGTGAATTGTTTTAACCGTGTCCTACAGAAAATCTGCAGAATTCAGTAGAGTGGGTTCTTCCTTAATTATATGTTTTCTGAGATATATCTCTTGATTAATCTTAAAATATAAATCATAAATATTAATTTAACCTGGGGCAGTGTTTTGTAGAGGAATAAGACAGTTTTGTTTTTCTGGGTCTGTAGGTTGTGAAAGAGCACAAATGGCCTTCGTAGAATCATATGCGCTTGTCAGATGTGGGAGTTTAAAGAGGATTTAAGGGTTACTGCGGATTATATCTGCAATAAATGCTTCTAGTTGCGACTCCAATCAGATCGAATGGATCGGTTGGAGAGACAGCTAGTGACAATGAAGAATTTATAGCAGCAACAGTATGTGATGGATGGCAGTTATAGGAAGGAGAGAATGTCTCAGATGCAGTCACAGAGATGGGTTAACTCCAAGAAACGTAAGAGAGGTAAGCAGCTAGTGCAGCAGTCTTCTGGGGCTGCTGCACATTTCAAATAAATATGCTGTTTTGGAAAATGTCAGGGTGAGGGATTGGATTCACAGGGGAATGTAGCACGACAGGCAAGTTTCTGGTATTGGGACTGTGTCAAATGCAAGAAGGAGTACGTCAGATTCCACGAGGTCAATTGCGGTCGGGGTCTCCCTAGTCTGAGGTGCAGACAGATGTTTCTGTGACCAGCAGAGAAAAAGCAGAATGGTTTGTTGCTTCCCTGGTGCCAGGATCAAGGATGTCTCAGAAAGGGTGCAGAATATTCTCACGGGGGAGAGGGGCCGTTCAGAGGTCATTGTCCACATTCGAACCAACGACATAGGAAGGAAAAAGTTTGAGATTCTGGAAGGAGACTGCAGGGTGTGAAGCCGAAATTTAAACAGGAGGTTCTCGAGAGTAGTAATATCTGTATTACTCCTGGCGCTACGAGCTAGTGAGAGCAGGCATAGGAGTATAGAGCAGATGAATGCATGGCTGTGGAGCTGGTGTATGAGGGAAGGATTCACATTTTTGGATCATTGGAATCTATTTTGGGGTGGAAGGGACCTATGCCAGAAGGACGGATTGCACCTAAATTGGAAGGGGACGAATATACTGGCAGGGAGATTTGCTAGAGCTGTTCGGGATGGTTTAATCTAGTAAAGGGGGAGGGGGCCAGGGAGATAGTGAGGAAATAGATCAATCTGAGATTGGTACAACTGAGAACAGAAAAGAGTCGAACAGTCAGGGCAGGCAGGGACAAGGTAGGACTAATAAAGTAAACTGTATTATTTCAATGCAAGGACCTAACAGGGAAGGCATATGAACTCAGGGCATGGTTAGGAACATGGGACTGGGATATCATAGCAATTTCAGAAACATCGCTCAGGGATGGGCAGGACTGGCAGCTAAATGTTCCAGGATACAAATGCTATAGGAAAGATAGAAAGGAAAGCAGGAGAGGAGGGGGAGTGGCATTTTTGATCAGGGATAGCATTACAGTTGTACTGAAGAAGGATATTCCTGAAAATACATTCAGGGAAGTTATTTGGGTAGAACTGAGAAATAAGAACGGGATGATCACCTTATTGGGATTGTATTATAGACCTCCTAATAGTCAGAAGGAAATTGAGAAACAAACTTGTAAGTTGATCTCCGTTATCTATCAGAAAGTAGGTTGATTATGGTCGGAGAGTTTACCTTTCCAAACATAGACTGGGCCTGCCATAGCGTTAAGGGTCTAGATGGAGAGCAATTTGTTAAGTTTGCACAGGAAAATTTTCTGATTCATTATGTGGATGAATGTACTAGAGAAGGTGCAAAACTTGACCCGCCCGAGGGAAATAAGGCAGGGCAGGTGACTGAGGTGTCAGTGGAGGTGCACTTTGGGGCCAGCTACCATAATTCTGTTAGATTTAAAATAATTATGGAAAAGGATAGACCAGATCTAAAAGTTGAAGTTCCAAATTGGAGAAAGGTCAATTTTGACGGTATTAGGCAAGAACTTTCAAAACCTGATTGGGGGCAGATATTCACAGGTAAACGGACGGCTGGAAAATGGGGAGTCTTCAGAAATGAGATAACAAGAATCCTGAGAAAGTATATTCCAGTTAGGATGAAAGGAATGGCTGGTAGGTATAGGGAATGCTGGATAACTAAAGGGTTTGGTTAAGAAAAAGAAGGAAGCATATGTCAGGTATAGACAGAATAGATCGAGTCAATCCTTAAAAGAGTATAAAGGCAGTAGGAGCATACTTAAGAGGGAAACCAAGAGGGCAAAAAGGGGACCTGAGATAGCTTTAACAAGTAGAATTAAGGAGAATCCAAAGGGTTTTACAAATACATTAATGACAAAGTCATAACTAGGGAGAGAATATGGCCCCTCAAAGATCAACAAGGCGGCCTTTGTGTGGAGCCGCAGAAAATGGGGAGATACTAAACGAGTATTTCGCATCACTATTTACTGTGGAAACGAATATGGACGATATAGAATATCATGATTTAGATGGTTACACGTTGAAAAATGTCCATATTACAGAGGAGCAAGTGCTGGATGTCTTGAAACGGGTAAAGGTGGATAAATCCCAAGGACCTGAACAGGTGCACCCTAGAACTCTGTGGTAAGCTAGAGAAGTGATTGCTGGGCTTCTTGCTGAGATATTTGTACCGTTGATAGTCACAGGGCAGGTGCCAGAAGACTGGAGTTTGGCAAACATGGTGCCACTGTTTAAGAAGGGTGGTACGGACAAGCCAGGGAACTATAGGCCAGTGAATCTGACGTCGGTGGTTGGCAAGTTGTTGGAGGGAATCCTGAAGGACAGAACATAGGTGTATTTGGAAAGACAAAGACTGATTAGGCATAGTCAATATGGCTTGGTGCCTGGGAAATCATATCTCACAATCTTGGTTGAGTTTTTTAAAGAAGTAACGAAGAGGATTGATGAGGGAAGAGCAGTCGATGCGATTGATGTGGACTTCAGTAACGCGTTCGACAAGATTCTCCATGGGAAACTGGTGAGCAAGTTTGGGTCTCACGGAATACAGGGACAACTAGCCAATTGGATACAGAACTGGCTCAAAGTTTGAATACAGAGGGTGGAGGTGGAGGGTTGTTTTTCAGACTGGAGTCCTGTGACAAGTAGAGTACCACAAGGATCAGTGTTGGATCCCTTTTTTGTCATTTACATAAATGATTTGCATGCGAGTGTAAGAGGTACAGTTAGTAAGTTTGCAGATGACACCAAAATTGGAGGTGTAGTGGACAGCGAAGAGGGTTACCTCAGTTTACAACAGGATCTAGACCAGATGGGCCAATGGGCTGAGAAGTGGCAGATGGATTTTAATTCAGATAAATGCGAGATGCTGCATTTTGGGATACCAAATTTTAGCAGGACTTATACCATTTAATGATAAGATCCATGGGAATGTTGCTGAACAAAGAGACCTTGGAGTGCAAGTTCATAGCTCCTTGAAAGTGGAGTCGTAGGTAGATAGGATAGTGAAGGAGGCGTTTGGTATGCTTTCCTTTATTGATCAGAATATTGTGCATTGGAGTTGTGAGGTCATGTTGCGACTGTACGGGGCACTGGTTAGGCCACTGTTGGAATATTGCGTGCAATTCTGGTCTCCTTCCATTCGGAAATATGTCGTGAAACTTGAAAGGGTTCAGGAAAGATTTATAAGAATGTTGCTAGGGTGGGAGGATTTGAGCTATAGGAAGAGGCTGTCTAGGCTGTGACTGGTTTCCCTTGAGCGTCGGAGGCTGAGGGGTGACCTTATAGGGATGAACAAAATTATGAGGGGCATGGACAGGGTAAATAGACAAAGTGTTTTTCCCTGGTTTCGGGGAGTCCAGAACTAAAGGGTTTAGGTTGAGAGGAGAAAGATGTTGTGCGGCACAATGGCACAGTGGTTAGCACTGCTGCCTCACAATTCCCGCCACGGTCGACTCTCTGTGTAGAGTTTGCACATTTTCCCCGTGTCGTCGTGGGTTTCCTCCCACAATCCAAAAATGTGCAGGTTAGGTAAATTGGCTATGCTAATTTGCCCACAGAGTTTGGTGAAGGGGAATGGGTCTGGGTGGGTTGCGCTTCAGCGGATCAGTGTGGATTTATTTCCACACTGTGAGCAATCTGATCTAAATGTAAAAGATACCTAAGGGGCAACATTTTCACACAGACAGTGGTACGAGTATGAAATGAGCTGCCAGAGAATGTGGTGGAGTCTGGTACAATTACTGCATTTAAAAGGCATTTCGATGGTTATATAAATAGGAAGGGTTTGGGGGATATAGGCTTGGTGCGGCCAGGCGGGACTAGACTGCTAGACATGGACAGATTGGACTAAAAGGTAATTTTCCATACTGTATATCTCTATGACTCTATAACTCACACAGTGAGTTCGTAAATGCAATTAGTTTGTATGGTAATTGGAGGAATACGTGAAATTGGAAAATTAAAGTTAGGTTGGATATTGTTTAAGCGAATCAGGATATAGAGGCAAAGACATCATAAAGCCGTTCCATAGAGTGTTGGTGAGAGTGTATCTGAGGTATTGAGTGCAGTGTTGGTGACCTAATCTAGAAAGAGTACACTGATCATAGAGGACGTCCAATGGACATTCTCCAGATTAATTCCTCTGATAACAAGATTTTCTGATGAGGAGATTTTTCTTGCGAACTCTCCAGTTTCAAAGCATAAGAGGTGATCGCAGTGAAATTTCAACAATCTATGATACATGTGATGAGGTGGAAATGAATAGGATGTTTCTCTCGCTGTCTACTCGATATTTAAGGCAAATAATGACAGGATAAGGGATATTACATTTAAGACCGTAATAAGGAGGAAATTCTTCCCTCGGAGGGGACTGACTAACAGAGGTGCATGGATGCCTGCTGGCAGGGCAAGATTAAGGAGAATCCCCAGATATCCTTCACGTATATCAAGTGGAACAGAACAACCAGAGAACATGTAGGGCCTATTAGTGACTTATCAAGTTGCATCCAAACTCAACTTCATGGTAGAATGTTGTTTTTGTGACTGGAGCCCAATTTCCCCTGGTGTACCACAGAGATCAGTGCTGTTTCCCTTATTATTTGTGATATTCATAATTGATATGAATGTGAATTGGGTAGAGGGAAAGTGATAAGTAAGATTGTGTTTGACACAAAGATTGGCCGGGTGGTTGGCAGTGAGGAGGAAGGTCTTATGTTACAGGAAGATACAGATGGTATGGTCAGATGGTCAGATCAATGGCAGATGAAATGTAACCCTGATAAATATGAGGTGATACACTTTGGAAGAAGGAACCAGACAGAGGAATACTCAAAGAATAGCACCACACAAGGAAGCTCAGAGGGTGCTTCTCCACACATTTCTGAATGTGACTGGATATGATAATTGATGTGTTCAGCATGGCTGTAGATAAAGCCTTTATTCATTGACTCAAGATTATACGAATTTTATATGGTTAGGCCAAATGAAATATTGTGTGCAGTTCTGGGAGTCACATTACAGGAAGGATGTGTTTGCACTGGATGAGGAGCAGAGGAGATTCACCAGGATGTTCCCTGGGATGGAGCTTATGAGCTGTGGAAAGAGGCTGGATAAGCTTGAGTTATTTATTTTGGAGCCAGAAAGTTGAGTGGGTAAGTAATTCAGGTTTAATATTACAAGGGACATGGACAGGGTGAATAGACAACAGCTGTTCTTTTTAGTCAAAGTTTCAGCTTCCTTACATTCTGAAAACAGGAAATGGAGAATGGAGAACAGAGATACATGACACAACTACTTTACTTCTGTTTTCAAAGTAAAATACATAAATAAAGCCTTCCCATCAATAGGATAAAACCTGAGTCTGATGAGAAAATGATATTGAATGAAATTAGTAAATCAACTAATTTGGTGAAATTACTGGAATTGAAAATAATGGGCATAGAAAAAAATAACACACATTGATGAAATGGGAAACATATTTCAGAAACTGACTGGTAGATTAATTACAGAAAAAAAAACAATACAGGCACTAAACTTGGATTTTCAGCAAGACATTTAATAGAGTTCCAATCCTCGTGTGCAAAGTAAAAGCACATGAGTTAGGGGGAAATGTATGAACATGGTTTTAAAATGGAAGTGTTGACAGGAAACAATGAGTAGGAACAAATGGATGTTTTTCAGTTTGGAAGGCTCATGAGGCATCTCAATGATTGGTGCTGAGTCGCCAGATATTCACAGTACATCTCAAACATCTCGTTGAGGGAATCAAATGCAAAGTTTCCAAGTCTGCTGACGGAACTAGGATGATGGAAAGTGAGGAGGATGTGAAAAAACTTCAAGGTGATTGAAACAAATGGAGTGAATGAGTAAACATGTGACAGATGAAGAGCGGTGTGGTGTTGTCTTCTTTGTTGGGGAACACTAAAATGCCAGCCAACTATTTGAAAAGGGAGTGGTTGAGAAATGTCGATCTATAAAGGGAACTGCAGTTTTCTTTTGTTATTGTTTGGACAGACCTCTGAGTTCCTTGCAGGGCAGAGAGTTCTGAAGACAGAAGCGAACACTGGGAATACATTGGCACACAGACCAGTTTACGCAGACCCACCGAGTGGGGAGCTGTAACATTGAAAAGGATCTGGGATCTCCCTGTACACCAGTCACTGAAAGCAATATTGCAGGAGCAGAAAGCAGTCAGGAAGATAAATGGGGTGTTGACCTTCATTTCAGGGGGACTTGAGTCCAGGAGTAAGGTTGTCTCAGTACCGCTGTTCAGGCTTTTGGTGAGACTTTTACTCGAACATTGTTCAGTATTGTGTGCAGTTTTGGTCTCCGTACCTAATAAAGTACAAACCTTAAATTGAGGGAGTGCAGCCAAGGATGACCAGACTGATCTCTGGGTTGACAGACTTTTTGTGGGAGCAGAGCTTGGGGCGACTGAGCCAGTATTCCATGGAGTTTAGGAAAATGAGTGGACATCTCAGAGGAATATATAAAACTCTGACAGGGTTAGATAGATTGAACACAGTGATGATAATACCCCTGGCTGGGACATCTAAAACAAGGGGCCACAGTATTAGGTGCAGACAGGTCATATTGCATTTTTATAAGAATAATTGTCTGCACTCAGAGACTGGTGAATTTCGGAATTTTCTCTCACATTAGGCTGTGGAAGACAAGGCACTAAAGACTAATAAGGATGTCCAGACACCGAAAGGATGGGAGACAGAGTAGTAGTACGGTGTAGAAATAAAGGGTCAGCCATCATTATATTGAATTGGATAGCAAACTCGACAGACCAAAGGGACTACCGCAGTTCCTATTTTATAGCTTCACAAGGTTAATCACATTATGGAATGTGTATAGTGTGTGGGGAAAGTGCATTGAGGAGATGTTCAGACATTAACTAAAATGGGGCAGGCTCAATGTGCTGTATGGCCTATTCCATTCCCGATGGTTCTGTGCTGTCTGTGGGAACGCTCTGTAAATGTTGTCACAAGTTCGCATATGTTAGGAAGGAGGTCTCTGCAGGGTCAACAGGACTGTGCTTCCCGTTCCCTTATCCATATTGAGGCTGGGGCTGGGTGTTCTGTCTGGTTTTATATTTTAAGACCTCCGAGAGGTTTGATACAATAGAGTGTCTTGCTTGGCCTTTTCAGAGACCATTGTAGATTTGATCACATCTCTGTGTGTCCGGTGTCACGTTTAGGCAGACCAGGAAACACAGGAGATTCACTTCCCGAAAGTACATTGGAAAAGCAAATTGTTGTTTACAAAGTACATTGACTTCATGGTCACTGTTACTGACACCAGATTTGAGATCTCGATATTTTATTAATTGTTTTTAACTTCCACCAGCTGCCAGAGCATTAGCTTGGTCTGGATTATTAATCCAGTGACATTTCCACAACAGCATCATCTCCACATGGGAACCTATTGGAAACCACACTGTGCAAGTTATGTCTGTGCCGCTTGACAGCTCTGTCAAAAAGAACTCCCAATGTGTCTATCGTGATGAGACTGAGGGGGTTGTAATTGGTCAGATTATAATTATTTCCCTCTTATAAAATGGACATAGCTGAGTCATTTTCCACATTGCCAGGGTGGTGTCAGAGTTAGAGTTAGAAGAAAACAGCTTCCCCAGGGACACGGCTTGTTGTGCAGCATAAGTCTTCAGTCCTAATGCAGGAATGTGGTCAGAGCCCATTGCCTTTGTCGTATCTGCTGTGTTCAGCTGTTTCGTCATGTCACGTGCAGCGAATCAAATTAGTTGAAGACTGGCATTTGTGATTCTGTGGGCATCATGATGACAGTGAGTTGAATCATCCACTCAACACCGCTGGCTAGAATAGTACAGATACTATTTCCTTGTTTTTTTTACACTGATTTGCAGAGCTGATGCATTGATAGAATGGGAATAATTGTGAAGACCACTCCACCAGTTAGTTGCTTCATCGTCTATCACGATTTTTGGCCGAATGTGGCAGGCTGCAGAGGTTTCATCTGGGTGTATTGACCTTGTGACAATTTCTCTCTCTCGATCATAAGGTTTGGTTTCATTTGGGTTTGATAGGATTCATTGTCGCATGTATCTAAGTAGAGTGACACTCTTTGTTTATATACAGTTCTGGCAGATCATAGTGAGAGTTGGAGCTGCCTTTTTTTAGGGACATGGAGTGGCGGAAATGTAAACATCTACTTCAGCTGTCTGTTTCTGAAGAGCCACAAAATAGACAGAAATTAAATTAATTGCTTCAGCATTAGTGAAAGAAGTACCTTTGAGAAGGAAATAATTCCAAGGCAAAAGAAAGGATAATCTGATTCGCAAGATTCTGAAACATGTCAACCTAGTGATAAAGAAAGTTCTTGTATTGAAAAAATGATGATTTGTAACAGAACACAGATGAAATAATGAAATTATAGCATAAAAACTTTGAAGAATCACGAGAAAAGGTAACTTATTCTGATTTCAGTCAGTATTCTTTTCATCCACAAAACCAGCTACTCAGGTTATCTTTCAGAAGGGAGCTGCGCCTTTGAAACTATTTAAAATAGTAATAGGTTCGAGTTAAATATTTGGTAAATAATCATGGACACAGACTTCAACGTAATTATAAAACCTTAAAGGGATGCCTGGCATGTCTTGTCTAATTCGCTCGGAAAAAGATTAACAGTAGAAATAATAATAATATTACGATTTTCGTATCAGAATCAACTTTTTAATGTAAAACGTGATAACGGAATTTGTTGGCCTATATACATACGGTGTCAGGAAGCCACTCTGCACACATTGGACAAAAACTGACCTGTATAAAGTAATTGAACTGTCGCGTTTCCAGTCAATATATGGAAAGATAAATTCTTCCATAACAACTAATTTATTATTTTCGCTCCTATCCAGTATCATCTTTGTAATCCTTTCCTCTACATCTCTGGAACTTTTCAGAGGGCAATAGAGACCTGTCAACAGGGTGACCTCTCCGTTTTTGTTTCTAACCTCTTCCCATGCTACCTCAGTACACGAGTCCTTATCAAGCATCCTTTCTACCAACGTAATGGTGTCTTTGACTTTCAATGCCACCCCACCCTCCCCCACCCCAAACCCCACCCCTGCCCCACTTTTAGTACCTTCCTTGTTCTGAATGAAGCATCTAAACGCCGGATCCTCCAACGATCAGTCCTGTCCTTGCTCTATCCATTTCTCCAAAATGGCCACAACATCAAGCTGTTCAACTGAACAATTTGGAAACAGGGTGTGATTGGAGGGATGTTAAACGAGGGTGAGTAGGATAGATCAGAAGACAGCATGAGGGGAGATAGACAGGAAAAAACAGAATATGGAAGTTTTATTTAGAAATTCTCACGGACTGCAAGGCCTTTATCTATTGCTATACGGTTTAAGCACTGCGCGGATACTGGCTGTGGTCCCAGATCATTTATCGCCAACAATACCACAGAGCTGAGTTGCTAACAGTTAAACAGAGTCCAAAAGGCCAAGTGTTTTTTTTCTACAGTGAGAAGGTGATTTAATTTAAATAGACTGGGTGAACAACAGCAGGAATTCAGAATCCCCTTAGTACTGAGATAATGCGCCAGACAATTTCAATGAGGTGGATCACTGACAGAGGGGAAATCAGCATCTCAGCTGTGGGCCAAATAATGATTGATATAGACTGCACAGCACTTCCGTGATTTTGTAATACACATTTCAATTTATATAGCTCAATATCATGAGTGCATCTTTTTTTTTTGTACTTCCCATAGTTTAGTACGGACAGAAAATAATTTTGTTCTCGTATTTTGTATTCAATAAACAAATTGTACTCCTCATTCCTCACTTTAGATGTATCCTTGAATCTTTTCTTCATATGAGCTATAAAGAGTAATATTCCAATACTGATGACTGAGGAATATTATTGCCCCTCCCTCCTGTCTGAACTGCCATGTCCCCCAATTATCTCTGTTTTCTGTCTTCTCCACAATGCCATAGCCACACTCTAATTGAAGTCCAGTAAATGACATTTCATCACAGTTCACTAACATCGATCACATCAATAGCACAGGCCTCATCTGACTCTCTCTGAACCTGGAATAACAATCTGAATTGCATTTGTCACGTTCAATTCTCTGTTAACATAACCATGCCATTTGTCTGTTACAACCCCACGTTTCTCAGGCACACATTCCCCTCAGATCATAAACTATAAAAATTGTCTCAATGTTTAATTGAAATTATAATGTTTGATCAATTGCTCCAGGATGTATAATCAGAGATGCATGTTCACGTTCTGATGAACTTATAGCATTACTCCTGCATCCAAGACAGATTGAATGATTACACTCAATTGATCTACCAGCCTCAAGATTTGTTCCATCAGTCACCCTCACATAGCCCATCCAGAAAATGACAGTTTGAATCATTCTTTTGAATTTGAATGAAACAATATTGGATTGAAAGGCGTTGGCTGGAGCTATTTGTTCAGTGACTGTGATTGATGTCAGTCTCCGTGGATCCGAGATGTGTCACTGGAGGGTTTGCCTCTTCTATTAATTAAGGACTCGGTTCAATGTGTTATCCCAGTATGGGCCGGAGCATCATCGACTGGACTAACAGGGATCAGTAGCTCGAGAGACGGAGGAGGAGAGATCAGAATCTGAGAACATTAGACTGGGACGTTCAAAAAATGGATCAAAATGTGAGAATCTTCGACTGGAATATTGCAACAGACAGGAGTTTATACTTGGGTCTTTCCTACCTTTCTCAGCCTTGGATATCATTAGCATCACGGATCGAAGATATCCTTTGGATTATTCAAGGAGGTTACTATCCGATCCTCGCTATACTTGGTGTTCCTGGTAAGTCATTCCATCTGACCATTAAACTGAGTTGAACTGAATTGCTGTTCATATTCAAATTTTAAAATTTGGAAGTCATCATTTTCAGACCCAGTCAAAAAAATTATTCCTTACTGATTAAAACTAGCAAATTACTATCCACAACTTACTCAACAATACGCGAGGAGAAACCAGACTGTTCTGAAACTCCATTATCTTTTTTCTCCATTCATATTCACATTTCTACATATTCTCCCCACTCAGCAATCCTACCCAGGACCACTATCAGGATATTTCAGTCACATTCTCAGCCTCAATGCAACTGCTGAATAATCCATCATTTGTGTCTTTAGTAAATCCAGATTTAACCGTTTCGAGTCCCTTCTAACTATGCTTACGTCACAACATATTTGCACTTGAGATGGGTAATTTGTCCTCTCCACGGAATCTGTCAGATGGACAGACAGTGCATGGTGGTCAAGTCATTGACTCATCATCAAGCGGCACACAATAATAATCTTTTTGTGTCTCATGAAGGAAGTTGATGGAATGCAAATGAAATCATCACCACTTGTTTTAAACAGAAGCCTATCTGTTTGCCTCATGTCCTGAAGAGAAGGCAATGGGTTATTCTTCCATGTTCATGTCTCTGTGTGACAGCAAACCCACATCAATGTGGTTTACCCTTTATTATCCTGTGCAACAGCTGAATCAGCCACTCAGTTCAAGATCAGCATAATATGCTGGCCTGACCAGGGCTGCACACATCCCATGAGAGCAGAACAACAGGAAAGGTAGCTCCCTTCCTCTGCCTGATTTCCCTGTTCCTGCAAGTAATTTCCATTCAGGTAGGTGACCATTCCCTGGTTCAAGTGAATTCTTTCTGATTGAGTCTCCCTCTGAACGTGATATACATCTCCATCGGCACCTCTGGTGATGACTGACGCAAAGATGTAAGAAACTTCAAAATGCCATGGCATTCGCAGTGTAGTGAGAAGGAATGGCTTTTTTATACCACAGGAAAGAAGCTGAGACAGCTAAGTGAGGGAACAGAATTAGTGTGATCCACCCTAGAGTGTTGTTGAGATAGTATTTATGGTATTGTGCACAGATTTTCTCTCCTTTATAAGGAATAATCCTCTTGGCAGAAAGAGTGTAATGGAGATTCACTAGACTCATTGTTGGGATGATTGTACCATCGGGAGTGTCTGAGGGTTAATCTGTAGCACTTTGAAGGAATAAGAGGTGATTGCACTGAACCTTAAGTGGATGGACAGTCACTCATTATATTCCAAACAGAACTAATACGGTGATAAGTTCCATGTTTTCTTTACTTAGTTTACATGATTCTCGATGGCTTAAAAGACTCTGAGAACGTCCCTCTCACTCCACTCCACTCCCCATTTGGATTGAGAGAGACAGGGCCAGTCTTTAACTAAACTTTTCCAACATTAATACAGTGTATTTGGTGTGTGATCATACATAGAACTTCACGTTATCCACCATCCCGACAGGAGCCACAATACCTCCACTCTAAAACAGTTAACTATCCCCACCAGCTTCTGACCCCCACGGAGAACATGGGTCTGTCTTCCTGGAGATGGAAGATGCCTCCTTGAGGCTTGGCACAAAACATTTGGCTTCCTTCCTCACTGCCGGCAAAACATGTTACAGTATAATGTGTCCCACAGGCAATGGAGCCACGAGGAACATCGTGTGCCATCTGTGAGTGCAGTATCTGCTCCATTTGTTTTCCAGGATGGAGCATCAGTGACACCCTCCTATTCCTGTGTAAGTGTCTCGAGGGGTGAATGGTCTCCTCCTGGTTCTATAGAACAGGTTTAGGGGTCTTAAAGGACTCTGCCTGTTCCTGTTTAACAGCTCAATGTACTGACTAGATGCCTCCTCTTCCTGTGGAACAGGCAGGAGGATTGAATGGGCTGTCCCTCTTCTTGTTCAGTCATTTCGATGGGCTGAATGGTTTCCACATATCCATGTAACCAGCTTGAGATGCTGAATGAGCTCCTCTTTTAACTGTGGAAATGTGCAGTGTCTGGCCGTGCTGTTACATGAATGTTACCGACACTTTAACAGTACAAACCTGAATGTTGTTTGGGTCTTGCTGAATATAGACACAGACCGGTTCAGGAGCTGAGGGGGGACAAATTGTTCTGAGTATTGTGTGATCTTCAGTGATCACCCTGCTTCTGATCTTGAGATAGATGGGGAGCACCGGGAATGGGGGCATACAGGCGTTGAAGATGTTTGTGCTGAGCAAGTTAATTTGAGGATTTCCTGAAGAGATGTCCCGGGACTGAAAGGATTGTCGGCCACCGACCACAAATATCTTCCTTTATGCTCTGAAAGACCCCAACCAGTGGGGAAGGTTAGACCTGATTCTCATTAAGCTCAAATAAGTAGGTGGTCCCGATAACATCCTCAGCCAACTACCGCCTTGATCTCAAGGCCATTCACTCTTTCCTGAGCCCCTGTGTTCACCACTTGTTCATATCAATAGGTGATGGTGTATGTGTAGAGAGTGTTTTCCTCTCACAGAGGGTAATCAATGTCAGGAATTATCTGGATTAGTGAGTAAGGGGAGCTACATCACTGAAAGTATTTAAAGAGGTGGTACATGAATCTTTGACCTGTCAAACAGTTCAGGATTGTGAATAACTGGCCATTAAGGAGGAGGTAATGCTAACAGTAGGTCAGTCATGATTGTATACAATGGCTTGACTGGCCGAATTAACTATTCCTGTTCCTTTTGTTTTCATTTTCTGTAATTTCAAAGTAAACGCCTGCAATTTTCCTGGATGTACTGTTATTGCATGTTATAATCAGAGAGAGCAAAGCATTTTTGAATCATCTCTGAGTGAGGCTCTACCATGCACTTTGATCTGATTAAGGTCTCAGCAGCACTTTTCTGTCACTGTATCATTTCCCTACATTCAT
The DNA here is from genome assembly GCF_020745735.1 of Hemiscyllium ocellatum. Classification (NCBI taxonomy): domain Eukaryota; kingdom Metazoa; phylum Chordata; class Chondrichthyes; order Orectolobiformes; family Hemiscylliidae; genus Hemiscyllium; species Hemiscyllium ocellatum. Next base: position 591,171 of record NW_026868215.1, read on the forward strand.
TTCTCTTTCAAATGTCTTACATAGACAATTTTGAACACATGGAAATATCCAGGCATAACAATCTTCTGTGGAAAGGAATTCACACCTTACCAACCCTTTGAGAATCTCTTGTTTGTGTTCTGACCAATGTTGGAGGGTCACTCATGTCTTTTCCCACTCCTCTATTGGTGAAAGCAAATTTTAAATGTAACCAGTTGAATGCTGTGTTAAATGATATCAGTATCAGACTGGGTAATTTTCTAGAAAAATCTGGGACACATAAAGTTGAACTGTGAACAAATGATAAAATGATAGTGTCCCAAATGTTTTTTTCTGACTTTGAACTTATTCTGCTCACAGAAATGTCTGGGAATGCGGATTTCTTCCTGGAACAGTTGGATTTGGCTGAATTCCCTTTTCTTCGAGCTGTGAATCCTCATCAGGAATTCTCTAGGAGTGGTAAAGATGACTCAGGATTTTTCTGCTCTCATGCCTTGTTTTCAGGCAGAACACAGTAAGAGAGAGAGAGAGAGAGAGAGACCAATTGGCTGCTGCTTCTGAAGCAAGTAATATTTTTCTCCGTCTCTGTGTAGAAAAATACAAGAATGTCAACTGAAAACCAAACTGGACCATGTGCACCTCCATGTACATTCTCTGGAATGGATGATAATAGACTGGATGTTGTATGCAGCATCATTGCTGTTGTTGTGCACAGTGCCTTTCATTAGCAAAAGAAAATAATGTGCCCGTTTTATGATTTGATGAGATGTTTATATGCATCTGCATAATTTTAAAAAATCGGTTGATATCTTCATAATATTTGTGTTAATACCAATGCATCTCATTCAAAAAAATTATCTAGCTTTAGTCTTCTTAACCAAGAGAAAATATGTATCCAGCTGAAAGACTTCTCTGAAAATCGTGGTTCAATAAGATTTCTCATCTAAGATCCAAACAGATAATTCCCGATAACAAAAGGCCTTTATTTCAGGAATGAGTAAAGGGAAGCATCTTTGAACATCTTTGAAAAGAATTGTATCCGGTCTTATTTTTAGTTTAGAGGATCAAAACTGCCCCCAGTGTATCTGATGTGGTCTCAGCAATGCCATGTACAGATACAGTGAAATATTCCTAATTAAACCCAATACCCGTTGCCACAAACAGCATCATTCCACTTCCCTTCCGAATCGCTTGCTGCACCTGCAGACAGACTTCATATGATTCATGTACCAGGAATATGAAAAAAATCTGCATCACAGAGTTCTGCAATCTCCCTCCATTTAAATTATTCCTGACTGCACTAGACAACTCACATTATATTATTTCTGCTGAGGGTATCCTCACTAACCTTCCCTGTCTATATCATAATGCAGATTCACTACCTCCATTTGAAGATCTATTGAATGATCATTTTGGTGTACAAGGTAGTTCAGCTTTGATCCATTCAGTCCGTTCATCCAGATATTTGACATAGATTATTGATCATTGATGACCCTACAGTGATCTCTGAGTCAAAACTAGTTACAGTTTTGTTTAAAAAATCATATATCTCTACTATTTCCTGTTAGTGACAGCATCCCTGTTCCTGTGCAGCACTTCAGGCGGGTTGAATGGCCTCGTTCTGGGCTGTGTAATGTACTCAACGAACTGAATTACTTCATCCTATATTCCTGTGTAATTCTTTGTAGGGATAGAATGGTCTCCTCCCGTCTCATTGTAAGGATACAGTCTGGCTGAATGGGATGGTCGTCTACCCTAAAATCGCGTTAAGAGGTGGATTGAGGGAACAACCCACGGGGTAGGGACAGCAGTATATCTTTTAAAGGCCGGGAGCATGGATTGAGGGAACAACACATGGAGTCGGGGCAGCAGTACATTCTGTCTCCTGTCTGTTCCCAATAAACATTGACTCTCCTGTCCAGCAAAGATCAGTCAAGCTCAAACTAAAATACCTTAATGAACCGAGTCTTCACTGCTCCCTGAGGATGAGGACACCACAGACAGCACAACAGTGAAGGGAAAGGGACATCCTTCTTCCACTGTGGGACACATTTTTTAAAAAAATGTGTTAACCTCATGTCAAATCACTGCCCCATTTCGGATATAGTGGTACAATAACTAGGAATCGACATTAACCATTCTGCCCTCCAATCTTTTCCCACATTACCACTGACTCTTTCCAATCAAATATGATGCTGCTGCTGTCTCAGGAAGAGCATGACACCACATGAGCATTAAAAAAGGAGCAGAATTAGACCTATCGAGTCTGATATACCATTCAGTCATTTCTAATATGTTCCACAACATCAGTCTCCTACCTTCTCCCTAGAATCTTTGATCTCCTTACAAATAAAAAAAAGTGTTTATTTGTGACTTAATGGCACTACTGTCTGTGTCTTAATGTGCATTTATATGTGTGTGTGTCCATGTGTTTGTTATTGTTTTGTATTTGCGTGACTATATCTGTCTGTCTGTGTATCAGCCTGTGTGTTTCTATCTGTGTTTGTGTCTATTTGTGTGTGACGGTATATGTCTTTGTGTGCTTCTATGTGTGTGCATGCTTATCTCCGTGTATGCATTGTGCATGTTAGTATATTGGGGTATTTACCAATACTTCTGTGTAATTCAATGCCTGCATCTCTGTGCAATGGGATATCTGTTCTTCTGCGAGTGAGAGAGATGAGTTTGGAACTGACAGTAGGTTTGAATTGAGAATTGTTCTTCATTGAATATTACTCCTTACTCGGTTGGTGGGACGTGGATGTTTCAGAATCTCAACACAAGGCTTCCTGGTCCTCTCCAGCTCTCTCCAGGATCCTCCCCACATATCATGGTAGGGGGATGATGGAACGGATATCCGGCACTCCATCACCCGGCTTGGCCCTTTCTGTCCTATTCCAGGCTGTTTCTCCTGGAATGGGAGAAAGGGAGAGAATGAGTGAGGGTGGGAGTGGATGTCCCTGCTGTTAGTGCTGGGGTAGGTGAGGCTTATGCCCGAAACGTCGACTCTCCTGTTCCTTGGATGCTGCCTGACCTGCTGCGCTTTTCCAGCAACACATTTTCAGCTCTGATCTCCAGCATCTGCAAACCTCACTTTCTCCCAGTTGAGTTGTGACATGGTGAGGTGGCCAGAGGGCGTCTGTCCATAGTGTTGTATGAATGCAGTGCTATTAGTGTGCGGGGCTATTGCATCAGGGACAGAGAATGTGGGGGAGGAAGGTGCTGAATTCAACAGCGGGAATGGTCGTGCTTGAGCCTTATTTGGAGATAGAGCGTGAGCCTTGTTTGAGGGTAGGTGCTGCAACAGATATACAGAGAGTGTGAGGGAACAGTGATAATATACGGTGACACTTATCCTGACAGAGCGAAATGGATATTGATGCTTGTCCTGTATTGCTGGGCATGTCTTCAGATCATCTCAGCATCGAGGTGAGCCTCCCCGAATGCCTTATCCAAGTCTATCACTAGTAACGACACAGGCCCTGTCCATCAGATTCCACAGAATCAGTTTGGGTGGATCTTACAAATAGCAAAGAGAAACAAACTTGTTGTGTTATATATCTGAACCACAACTGTCGCGCAAATGTTTTGCATCATATGCTCTGAAAATTAAATATGCAACTATATGCAAAGTGAAGCCAGGACATACTGATATTATCGCTCGGCTCTTAACCTAGAGACCCATGTAATGTTCTGGGGACATGGATTCAAATCCTGCCATGGCAGATTGTGGAATTTGAATTCAATAAATATCTGGTATCGAGAGTTTATGATGATCAGGAATCCATTGTTGATTGTTGGAAAAACTCATCTGGTTCACTAATGTCCTTTAGTGAAGGAAACTGGCTGTTCTTACCTGGTCTGGCCTGCACGTCACTCCAGGTCCAAGACAACGCTGTTAACTCTTAACTGCCGTCTGGCATGGCCAGCAAATGCTGATTATCCAATGAAGCCCCCATCCTGTGAATGAGTAACAAATACTCGTGGGTTCTGCAGTAATAATGGATGGTGTCAAGTTGCATCGAAACTGAGTTAACTAAGTGACTGCTAATGTTGTGAAAAATAAATTCCATAAGTGTATATCAGGTAGGTTGAAGAGTATGTTGTGAAACAAACTAGAGGTAGATTATTTCGGATTTGGCGCTGTGTGATACTGATCAAGGATGATCAGCCATGATAATATTGAATGGTGGTGCAGGCTCGAAGGGCAGAATGGCCTACTCCTGCACCTATTGTTTATTGTGTGGTCGGAAGGACTAATTACTAACCTTGCCCTGAAGCAGCTTTGGCGGAATAGTGACATTAATATGTTTTATTTTACACGGCGTCTGCATTCAATATGGAATGGTTGAACATTGTGGAACATCATGGAAGCCCAGAGGCTAGAGTGTCAAGTTCGCTCCAGTGAATTGGGGAAGTAGAATATAACATTCAGTAATAGAACAATGGTTGTTAGACTCATAGAGTCTTACAGATAAAAAATGAGGTCTGCAGATGCTGGAGATCACAGCTGAAAATGCGTTGCTGGTTAAAGCACAGCAGGTTAGGCAGCATCCAAGGAATAGGAAATTCGACGTTTCGGGCATAAGCCCTTCATCAGGAATGAGGAGAGTGTGCCAAGCAGGCTAAGATAAAAGGTAGGGAGGAGGGATTGGGGGAGGGGCGATGGAGATGTGATTGGTGGAAGGAGGTCAAGGTGAGGGTGATAGGCCGGAGTGGGGTGGGGGCGGAGAGGTCAGAAAGAAGATTGCAGGTTAGAAGGGGGTGCTGAGTTGAGGGAACCGACTGAGACAAGGTGGGGGGAGGGGAAATGAGGAAACTGGAGAAATCTGAGTTCATTCCTTGTGATTGGAGGGTTCCCAGGCGGAAGATGAGGCGCTCCTCCTCCAGCCGTCGTGTTGTTACGTTCTGCCGGTGGAGGAGTCCAAGGACCTGCATGTCCTCGGTGGAGTGGGAGGGAGAGTTTAAGTGTTGAGCCACGGGGTGGTTGGGTTGGTTGGTCCGGGTGTCCCAGAGGTGTTCTCTGAAGCATTCCGCAAGTAAGCGGCCCGTCTCCCCAATATAGAGGAGGCCACATTGGGTGCAGCGGATGCAATAGATGATGTGTGTGGAGGTACAGGTGAACTTGTGGCGGATATGGAAGGATCCCTGTGGCCTTGGAGGAAAGTGAGGGAGGAGGTGTGGGCGCAAGTTTTACATTTCCTGCGGTTGCAGGGGAAGGTGCCGGGAGTGAAGGTTAAGTTGATGGGGAGTGTGGACCTGACGAGGGAGTCACGAAGGGAGTGGTCTTTGCGGAACGCTGATAGGGGAGGGGAGGGAAATATGTCCCTGGTAGTGGGCTCCGTTTGGAGGTGGCGGAAATGACGGCGGATGATACGTTGTATACGGAGGTTGGTGGGGTGGTAGGTGAGAACCAGTGGGGTTCTGTCTTGGTGGCGGTTGGAGGAGCGGGGCTCAAGGGCGGAGGAGCGGGAAGTGGAGGAGATGCGGTGGAGGACATCGTCGATCACGTCTGGGGGGAATCTGCGGTCCTTGAAGATGGAGGACATCTGGGCAGTGCGGTGTTGGAACTGGTCCTCCTGGGAGCAGATGCGGCGGAGATGAAGGAATTGGGAATATGGGATGGAGTTTTTACAGGGGGCAGGGTGGGAGGAGGTGTAGTCCAGGTAGCTGTGGGAGTCAGTCGGTTTATAGTAGATGTCTGTGTTGAGTCGGTCGCCCGAGATAGAAATGGAAAGGTCTAGGAAGGGGAGGGAGGAGTCTGAGGCAGTCCAGGTGAATTTGAGGTCGGGATGGAAGGTGTTAGTAAAGTTGGTGAACTGTTCAACCTCCTCATGGGAGCAGAGGCAGCGCCAATACAGTCATCGATGTAGCGGAGGAAAAGGTGGGGGGTGGTGCCAGTGTAGTTGCGGAAGATGGACTGTTCCACATATCCTACGAAGAGACAGGTATGTCTGGGGCCCATGCGGGTGCCCATGGCAACTCCTTTAGTTTGGAGGAAGTGGGAGGATTGAAAAGAGAAGTTATTCAGGGTGAGGACCAGTTCAGTGAGTCGAAGGAGGGTGTCAGTGGAAGGGTACTGGTTGGTGCGGCGGGAAAGGAAGAAGCGGAGGGCTTTGAGTCCTTCGTGATGGGGGATGGAGGTGTACAGGGACTGGATGTCCATCGTGAAAATAAGGCGTTGGGGACCGGGGAAGCGAAAATCATGGAGGAGGTGGAGGGCGTGGGTGGAGTCCCGAATGTAGGTGGGGAGTTCTTGGACTAAAGGGGACAGAACCGTGTCGAGTTACGCGGAGATGAGTTCGGTGGGGCAGGAGCAGGCTGAGACAATGGGTCGGCCGGGGCAGTCAGGTTTGTGGATTTTGGGCAGGAGGTAGAAACGGGCGGTGCAGGGTTGTGGGACTATGAGGTTGGAGGCGGTGGATGGGAGATCCCCTGAGGTGATGAGGTTCTGGATGGTCTGGGAGATGATGGTTTGGTGGTGGGAGGTGGGGTCGTGGTCAAGGGGGCGATAAAATGAGGCATCTGCGAGCTGGCGTTTGGCCTCAGCGGTATAAAGGTCGGTGCGCCAAACTACTACCGCGCCTCCCTTGTCTGCCGGTTTGATGGTGAGTTTGGGATTGGAGCGGAGGGAGTGGAGAGCTGCACGTTCTGAGGGTGAGAGGTTGGAGTGGGTGAGAGGGGTGGACAGGTTGAGTCGGTTAATGTCGCGGCGGCAGTTGGCTATAAATAGATCGAGGGCAGGAAAGAGGCCAGCACGGGGTGTCCAGGTGGATGGGGTGCGTTGGAGGCGGGAGAAGGGGTCGTCAGAGGGTGGGGGGGAGTCTTGGTTGTGAAAGTAGGCACGGAGGCGAAGGCGGTGGAAGAATTGCTCAATATCTCGCCGCGTGTTGAACTCATTAATCCGAGGGCGTAGGGGAATGAAGGTGTAGAGTCTTACAGCACGGAGACAGGCCATTCGGTCCAAACTGGTCCATTCCGAACAAAATATTTCCCTGTATCCTTCTAATCCTTTCCTACCTGTGTGCTTGTCCAAATGTTTTATTAAATTTTGTGAATGTACCCGCCTTAACCACTTCTGCTGGTAGCTCGTCCCATATGCATGCCACTCTGTGTGTAAAAGAAATTGCCCCTCAGGCTCCCTTTTACCCTTTCCTCTCTGACCTTAACTTGATGCCCTCGAGTCCGTGGTTGCCCAATCTTGGGGAAAAAAACTGAGTGCATTCACTCTATCACTGCCTCCCATAATCTTTTACACTACTGTCAGATCCCCTTCAGCCTCATACATTCTGAAGTAAAAACTCCAAGCTTGTTCAACCTCTCACTATATCTCAGACCATTGAGTCTTGGCAACATCCTTGTAAATTTCTTCTGCACTCTTTCCAGTTTAATAACATCCTTCCTCAAGCAAAGTGAACAAAACTGAACATGACGTGACAAGTATGGACTCTCCAACATCTTGTATAACTACACCATAACTCCCTAATTTCGATATTCAGTGCTCTAACTGATGAAGGCCAGTGAGTCAAATGCCTTTTTCAGTGCCTTGTCTACCTGGGACTCCACTTACAGAGAACTGTGCACCTGAATTCCAGGGTCACTCTGTTCCACTGCACTCCTTAAGACCCTGCCTTTCACCATGAAACTCCTGCCTTGATTTGACTTTCTAAAATGCCAGAACTTACACTTACCTGAATTAAACTCCATTTGCCATTTCTCGGCCCACATCCCTACCTAATCAATGTACTGCTGTAATTTCTGAAATTTATGACAACCTTCCTCACTGTCCACGATTCCACCTATTTTAGTGTCACCTTGAAACTTACCAATCATGCCTGTACATTCTCAGCTAAATCATAGATGTGTGTGTGTGTGTGTGTGTGTGTGTATATAGTCCCAGCACCGACCCCTGAGGCATTCCATTCATCACAGGCCTCCAGTCCGACAAGCATCCTTCCACGATTACCCTCTTCTTCATATCATCAAGCCAATTTTTAATCTAATTTGCCAGCTCCTCCTCAATTCCATGTGATCTAACTTTCCAGAGCAGCGTACCATGTAGAACGTTATTGAGGGCCTTACTGAAATCCATATAGACTAAATATACAACAATGCCCTTGTCAAAGTTACTGGTCACATTATCAAAGCAAACTTGTGAGCCGTAATCCCCCATTCACAAGGCCATGTCTTTCCAAATGCATGTATATCTTCTCCCTAAGAATCTTCTCAAGTAACTTACCTGCGGCAGATTTTAGGTTTATTGGTCTATAGTTCCCCGGTTTTTCTTTGTAGCCCTTCTTGAATAACAGCACAGCATTCCCTACCCTCCAGTCCTCCAGGACCTCACCCGTTGGCCACCGATGATGCAAAAGTACCAACCAGGGCCCCCACTATTTCTTTCCTGCCCTCCTGCAGTGTTCCTGAATATATATGGTCAGGACCAGGAGATTTATAGAAATGCTACAAAGTCTGAAAAATATATTTATTTATTTAGGGTACAACACCCAAGAGTGAGAAAGTGAGTTAACAATAATTGGCATAATAAATTAAAGATTATATTAATCACAGGAAGTGACTTCAGAAGAATTTCAGACATTGTGGAATCCTGAAAATTCTCAGAAATTTACGATCCAGAAAAGAGGGCCATGAAACGGGTAAGGAAATCAAAAAGCGAACACACATGCAAACAAACAGGAACACAAAGGTTGCATAAATCTATTATCTATATTTCAAAGGAAAGAGAAAAGCACAGTCAAATGTGGAAATCTGCAATCAGGAGAGACGAGCTTATTATGGATAACAGGGACATGGCCAAGTAAATAACCAGTTAACTTGCATCTGTCTTCATGGATGAAGATCCAGGAAATCACCCAGAAACACGACGTCATCATATAGGACTTGTGGACTGAAAGACATAAAGTCAATTTATATCAGTAACAAGGCTTTACTTGAACATGCAGCTGGATTGAGCATTGCTAACCTTCACAAACCAGATGGACTTCATACCAAAATCTTCAGAAATAAACCACTAATAGAAGTATTATTTGCACTGTCGATGACTGTGTTCTATTACGAAGTGCATTCTGCATAGTCTGGATCCAAGCACTGTAGATGAACGGGAATGATCCAAGCATCTACAAAGGGAAGAAGAGAGAGTGTGGAGAACTGCAGACCAATTAACTTGACATTTGTGGGGAAACTGTTGGAATCTATTATGCAGGATGTGATATTCGTTATTTAGAACAGCAACATTGGAGAGAATCAGTATGCATTTCTGAAAGGGCAATCATGCTTGACAAGCTTTGGAATTGTTTGAAGTTGATTCTTACAGCATAGATAATGGGGAACCAGTAGAATTTACATATTTTAGATTATGAGAAGCAGTGAGTTCGTAAATGTGAAGGGTATTTGGAGGAATATATGCAAGTGATAAGTAAAAGTTTGGATTGCCTTGCTTTGAAGGAGTCAGAATATAGATGTAAAGACATGTTGAAGCAGTTTAACAGCGCGTCGTTGAGTACTGTACCTGGAATATTGAGTAAAGTTTTGGTGACCAAATCTAAGAAAGAATATACTGACGACAGAGGAAGTTCAATGGACATTCTCCAGATTAATCCCTCAATTGGCGAGATTGCGTGATGAGGAAACTCGGCCTGTGTTGTCTAGAGTTTCAAAGAATGAGAGATAGGTCCCTGTGAAATATATAAAGTCACAAAATATATGACAAGGTGGAAATTAACAGGATGTTTCTCCGGTTATCTAATCCACATTCAAGGCAAATAATGGCAGGATAAAGGACAGACCATTTAAGGCTGCAATAAGGAGGAAATTCTGCACGCGTAGGGGACTCACTCACACGGGGCATGGAAACCTGCTGGCAGAGCAAGTTAGGGAGGATTTCCAGATATTGCACAAATGTGTCCAGGAATCAGACTAACCAGGGAACAGGTCGGACTCATTAGTGACTTGCCAAATTGCATCCAAATGATGTTTATTGGTAAGACACAGACGGTGGTGGTAGACGGCTGCTTGTGTGACTGGAGACCAGTGTCTCATGTATACCACAGGGTTCAGTGCTGTGTCCCTTATTGTTTGTGATTCAGAGGTGCTGGTGTTGAACTAGGTGGACAATGCTAAAAATCGCATAACACCAGATTATAGTCCAACAGGTTTATTCGGTGGCACTAGCTTTCGAAGTGCTGCTTCTTCATCAAAGCGCACAATCATCTGATGAAGAAGTACCGCTCTAACCTGATGTTGTGTGATTTTCAACTTTAATATTTGTAGTACTCAAAAAATAATGTAGCTGTGAATATGGACGAGGGGTGAGGAGTGTGATACGCAGATTGGCCGCTTGTTGGCAGTGAGTAGGAAGGCCTTAAGTTACAGGAAGATACAGATGGAATGGTCAGCTGGCAAGTTCAATGGCAGATGGAATGTAACCCTGATAAATATGAGGTGATACACTTTGGAAGAAGGAACCAGACAGGGGAGGACTCAATGAATGGCAGCACACTAGGAAGGTCAGAGGGTGCTTCTCCACACATCACTGAATGTGATGGACCAGTTAATACACAATTTGGGAAAGCATAGGGGACTATAAACATAACCTTGATTCATTGAGATTATATGAGCTATGCGGAACTTTGGTGATGCCAAGATGGAATACTGTGTGCAGTTCTGTGAATCACATTACAGGAAGGATGTGACTGCACTGGAGGGGATGCAAAGGAGATTCACCAGGATGTTCCCTTGGATGGAGCATATCAGCTATAGAGAGAAGCTGGATAAGCTTTAGTTGTTTAGATTGGTGGAGAGGAGGCTGAGGGGGACGTAATTCAGACGCATAAGATTACAGGGTGGATGGACAGCAGTTGCTCCTTTTAGTCAAAGGCCCACATTTATAACGTGAAGGGTTTGCGGTTTAGTGAGGATTTGAGAATTGCTTTTCACCCAGAGTTTGTTGGGATCTGAAATGCAATTCTTGAGAGGGGAGTTGTCATGGTAACCTCAAAAGCATTAGGAAATACACGGTAGTGCACTTGAAATGCCTCAAGATTCACGGATATGGGTATTGTGTTGGCAAATGGGCCTTATTCAGACGGTGCTGTATTTCTGATGATACAGCATATTTGCTGCTGTGATTGTATGGCTGTGGAAGGTCAATCACTGAGTACCTTAAAATAGGAATTGATAGGTTTCTGAAGAATCTCTTAACAAAGTTTATAAGACAGAACTTGTAATATTTTCTGAAAATATGTCAATGGCAAAATTAAGAGAAAGAAATGTGCAGCTTTCTTACAGTTTGATACCAGATAATTGAGGACCGGGAAATAGCAGAACTATGGACAAAATACTTCAGTTCTGCCTCCACAGAGGAAAACAAAACAATAAAGAAAACTTCTTAGCAATACTAGGGATCTTTAGTCTGGTGAGATAAAGAGAATATAATGAAATTAGCAACTAACCAGTTTAAAGAAAGTATTGGACTGACATTAATGGGCATCGACAAAGTCAATAGAGATTTATGAAATGGCAATCATATTTGAGAATGTGGCTTTTAGCAAAATTATGGAGACGCTATCAATGCAATACGAGTGGAATTTCAGAAAATGCTTTGATAAAGCCCCAAGCCTATTGTGCGAATTCGAACCCTGTGGGACCGAGACTAATATATGGTCATGGTTTTAGAATGGGAGAGCTGGCTGGAAACACTGAGTAGGAATAAAACAATTTTTTTTAAATGGAAGACTAGTAGGATATAGCAAGGATCGTGACTTTGGCCCCAGCTATTCCCAATACACACCATATATTTGGTTGAGGGGCTCAAATGCAATATCCCCAACTCTGCTGACAGCACTGAACGATGACAGCATGGGGTGGGTGAGGGGGGTGTAAAAAAGCTCCAGAGTGACTGAGACAAGTGAAATTACTGGGAAAATACGTGGCAGGTGGAGACCAATGGGAGAGATTAGATGTTGTGCACATTGATGGGAACAATAAAATCGCAGGCTCTCATTTGAAAAAGGGCGTGGTTGAAAAATGTTGCTCTATAAAGGAATTTAAGCTGCATTTTTGTTTATTTCTGCGCAGCCCTTTCGGTACATGTAGGGCAATGAGTTCTAAAGCCAGAAGTCAATACTGGGAATGGCATTGGCACGCTGACCAGTGTATATAGACCCGGCAAGTGGGGAACTGTGACATTGAAATGAATCTGGATCTCTCTGTACACCAGTCACTGAAAACAATATTGCAGGAGCAGAAAGCAGGTAGGAAGATAAATGGTGTATTCACCTTCATTTTAGGGGGATTGAGTACAGGAGTAAGAGTAAGTGCAGCTGTACAGGGCGATAGTGAGACCGCATCTCGAACATTGTACAGTATTGTGCGCAGCTTTGGTGTCCTTACTCAATAAAGGACAAACCTGACATTGAGGGAGTGCAGTGAAGGATGACCAGACTGATCTCTGGGATGACAGGTTTGTTGTTGGAGCGGAGTTTGGGGCGACTGGGCTTGTATTCTATGCCGTTTAGGAAAATGCGTGGTGATCACAGTGAAATATATAAAACTCTGACAGGGCAAGGCAGATTGGAAGCAGGGATGGTAATTCCCTGGCGTGGACGTCTAAAACAAAGGACCACAGTATTAGGTACAGACTGACCACTTTGCATTGAGATGAGAATAAATGGCTGCACTCAGAGACTGGTGAACCAGGGGTACTCTCTCCCAGATCAGGCTGTGGAAACCAAGGCGCTGAATATAAATAAGGATTTCTGGAAATTATAGGGATAGGGAGAGAGCAGGAGTATCGTGTGAAGGTAGATCAGCTATCAGTCCAGTTTGTTCTCCAATGGCGTAGCAGTTGTGTTCCTTTGCAACACCGTTTTGTAGAAAATCTTGCAATATTAATAATGGGGTCTATGGGAAAAAGAGGGTAAGGGACGAACCCCCCAAAATATCAGTAAAGGCAAAAAATAATTTTAGTCTAACACACACTAGCACATTCTAAAATACATCTTTAAATCACATATTGTCATGAAACTGTCCTCTAAATGTAATACTTTCAAACTACAGTCACTGACTACAGCAGTGTACCTTTCACCACACTCTTCTCCAGAAAGCGCATGTGGCTGACTGACCACGTGATGCCGATGGGGAAATTTCAGTTCTCCTCAAGATTCTCCCACAGTTTGAAATAAAGTTCTTTCTAAATGTAGACTACAATTCCCGGTTTCAGGCTCAGTTTCAAGGCTTCCAGAGCGGATTGTATTCCTGTTTTAGCTGAACACATTGATTGTACATTTTGCAGACAGAGGATCCTGAGGCTGGGTTGTGCTGTTCAGCTGGTTCCTGGCAAGGAATCGCGTCACAGTGAATGAGAGTTCACTTCATGGATAAAGGTTCATGAATCACATTGCGGCCAAATTATATTTAATCAACACACGTTATCTGAGAACTGCCTGTATATTGAATGGAGGAGCAAAATTGATGGGCTGAAGGGACTCCAGCAGTTCTCATTTTATATTTTACAATGTTTGAACATATTAAGGTATACGAATATTGTATGGGTAAAACTGCATGAAGGAGATGTTCAGCCATTAACTAGCACAGGGAAAGCTCAATGTGTTGTGTGAAGTACTCATTTCCCTATGTTCCTGTGCAGTCTGTGGGAAAGCTCTGTAAATGTTGTCACAAACCGTCGGATGTTAGGGTGGAGGTCTCTGCATGGTCAACAGGACTATGTTTCCTGTTTGCTTTTCCGACACCAAGGTTGGGGCCGGCTGTTCTCATCAGGTATATCCTTTAAGACCTTGGACCAGTTGATACAATTGAGTGTCTTGCTTGGCTGTTTCAGAGACCATTGAAGAGTTTATCACATGTCTGTGTGTCTTGAGTCACTTTTAGGCCAGACCAGGAAAGCACGGGAGACTCACTTCCTGAAAGTATATTGGGAAGGAGATCGATGTTTACAATCAACATTGGACACCAGATCACTGTTACTGACACCTGATTTTACAGCTCGATATGTTAATAATTGTTTTTATTATTCCACCAGCTGCCACCAGCTGCCCAAGCATTAACCTGGTCTGTATTAATAATCCAATGACAATTCCACAACAGCACTATCTCCGCATGGGGACCTATTGGAAACCACACTGAGCTGCTTGACAACTCTGTTAAAAAAAAGAACTCCAACCAATTTTGACTGTCGTGATGGGACTGATGGGGTGCTAATTGGTCGGATTGTATTTATTCCCCTCTTAGGGAACTGGACATAGCTGAGTAATTTTCCACATTGCCAGGGAGATGTCAGAGTTGGAGCTGGAATGAAACAGCTTCCCCAGGGACACGGCTTGTTGTGTAGCACAACTCTTCAGTCCTATTGCAGGAATGGGGTCAGGGCCCATTGCCTTTGTCGTATCTACTGTGTTCAGCTGTTTCTTCATGTCACGCGCAGCGAATCGAATTAGTTGTGATGATGTGGGCATCATGACAGGGTGAGATGGATCATCGACTCAACATGTCTGGCTGAGGATAGTGCAGACACCACATAATTGATTTTTACACTAATGTACAGAACGGTTCCATTATTTAGGATGGGGATATTTATGGAGTCCTCTCCTCCAGTAACTTGTTTAATGGTCCATCGACTTTTATGCTTATATTTGGCAGGATGACAGAGCTTAGATCAGATTTGTTAATCGTGGAATCATTTCTGCCTCTGTACCAGATGTTAGTTCTGCTGTTTCGAATGTAACCAGTCAATTGTGGTAGCTTTGATGGGTTGTCATCAGGTAAAGGTACACATGGTACTGGCATGTTCACCCACACTCAGCACTGAACCATAGATCTGCTTGATGGTAATAGTGTACTGAGAGATTATCCTGAGCGAAAGGTTGCAGATTGTCATTGAATACAATTCTGCTTCTGCTGCTGCTGTGATCTACAGCATCAGATGATAACCCAGTTTAAGCTGCAATGTCTACAATTCAATTCCACTGACTGTCCCCCAGTTCACACCGAGACCCATTCACCCAACAGCCCTGTATTCACTGACCTACTCTGGTTTCTGGTGTGGCAACCCTTCCATTTTCATACTCTCACTCTGCTGAAATTCTTTCCTTGGTGTCACGCCTCCAATTTGTTACTTTCACTCAATCAATTTAAGGTACTAATCTGAATCTTTTCCTTTCAGTAATACCATCTTCAGTATTTGAAGTGAATGTGTTTCCTTCTGTTTTTCTCCCTGATGATGATTCTGAACTCCGCAGTGTCAGTGATGCCAGCCTTCTGCAGTTTCAGGGTCAAGGAACTTATGCGTTATTGTTCAGTTCCCAGTGTACGGTGCTCCATGTTGGACAGAATGTTTGGGCATCTTTGACATATGTCGTTGGAAATTGTTCAAAAACAGAAATTGCTGAAGAAGTTGCTGAAGATGTTGCAGCATTTTCTGGAGTGAATACAGATATAAACTTGCAGGTCCAGTGAACCTTCTACAAAGCTCCCTGTTTCTCCAGCAATTTTTGGTACTCTGTTTCCAGTATCGATCGTTATTTGTTAAATTGAAAATTTGTTCTGTGCCCCTATTCATTTCTGGATAAACACAGCAGGTCTGTCAGCATCTGCAGAGACAGAGAAACAGAGTTAGTGTTTCAAGTCTAGTGTGAGACTTCTTCAGTACTGAAAATGATTAGAAAATGTGCTTTTAAACCCCGTGCCAGAGATGGGGATGGGTGACAGGGAAAAGAGAGTGTGCCAAAAAATAAATGAAGAGTATGTAAAACGGGTTTACATTAAGATGTAACTGGGGGAAGGGGTTCTCTCTATTGAGTGCAAGATAAGCAAGACACAAGCACACAAGGCCATAGGGAGTCCAGGAGGGGGCATTTTGACGATATGGTATTATGTAGATCTGGCCATAGATACGTTTACATTGTCGAGATCATCACCCCTTTTAGACAAATAAATTCAGGTGCTTGACCTCTTATTGGCACTTGTAAGCGTTTCATGCTGCCTCAGTATTTAATATGGAGAAAGACAAATAACAGTATGGAGTTTGGGCTGAGTACTGTTTTACTGTCATGTTTAATATAGTTTCAAATTTGCAGTACTTATCTTTAAATGTATGTTCTTGAAGTTAGTATCAGATGGAGTGTAGAAGGCTGAGGGTTTTTCCACAGGATGGGAGAGTTCAACCATAGAAGGCATAGGCTTAGGTTGAAAGGGGGAACATTTACAAGGGACACAGAGACAATGTTTTTGCACAGAGGGTGGTGTGGAAATGGAATGAGCTGCCAGAGGTACAGTGGTAGATCCATGTACAGCTCCAACATTTGAAACTCACTTGGACAAACATATGAATGAGAAACATTGAGAGGCATATAGGCCAAATGAAAGCAGATGGGGCTCGTATAGTTTGGAAAACCTGGCCAGCATGGGCATTGATGAAAGCTTCACGCAGAGTCAGTGTGGTTTCGTGAAAGGGAAATTATACTTTGCCCTGTAAGATCATGCAAACTTTTTCTGGAGATGCCTGAAAATGTAACAAGCGGATTTGATATGGGGGGAATCTGATAGACAACAGGATTTCCAGAGATTTTCCACAGGGTATGACCAAATAAAAGATCTTACTCAAGCCAGAAGCTCGTAGGATGACGAATAATGTATTAACATGCGATGGTGATTGGTTAACACATAGAAATCGGAGAGTCAGGATTAGTGGATCTTTATGATAAATGTGAATCTGCTGGAATACCACACATATCAGTCCGATGGCATCAGTTATTGATAATCTATACTGACAGCCTGAAGGAGGGAGCTGAGTGCAATATACATCCGAGTTTGTGGATGACACTGAGAATCAAAAGGCAGGCCGTTATTTAACGTGGAGGACTACCAGAAAAGGAGCAGTACAAAGAGATTGGAGTCTTCCTGTGTATGAAACATAACGTCAGCATGCTGATACAGCAAGTAACTAGGTTGGGACATTAGGCAGCTTCCTGGGATGAAATGGTTGACTTACTGAGAAGCTCTATAATAGTGAAGCGATTATTCATTGGGTTTAAATGAATGGTGAGTGATACTGCTGAAATATCCAACACACAGAAAGGGTTGAGAAGGCAGATATTGAGAAGTTGTTTCCATTCCTGGGCAGAGTGTCGCACTCGAGGATATAGGTACCGAAAAAGAAGTATCGATTTCAATCTGAGATGCCAAATGGTGTCTTCTCTCAGAATATGGTGAATGTCTGGAATTCCCTAACCCAGAGAGGTATGGAGGGATACAAGGAGTCGGCAAGAAAGTGGAGTTGAGCCCTGGAGTAGATCAGCCATGTTCTTATTAAATGACAGGGCTAGCTTGATGGGCCGAATGGCCTACTCTTGTTCCTATTTATTAATTTCACATGTTATGCTTTTGGAAAGTAACTGGGTATTTTCCTGGAAGCTGTGTTGTACAATGTTGCACTCAGGGAGAGCAGATGATTTGTTTGAGTTAACCCCGGTGGGGTATGGGGGCTGTATTCCCAGCGAATCTGAGTCTGTAACATGACCAACATCTGGAGCAGAAGTTACAGAGAGGTCAAGCCTGGAAAGAGGGATTTGGGGTGGGTGTCGGTACCTGACCCAGCCTAGATTTTCCAAGTATATTTCCGAAACTACACCTCACCATCGGAGTGGCCTCGATCTTCCCCTCTGTATCAGGTCCGAAGGGCTGAATGGAACATCAGAACACAGGGCTGAGGGATACGAATGGGCCATTCGGCCCTTGGACACTACTCCACCAGTAAATAAGTTCGTGGCTCATCTCATTGTGGTCCCAACTACACTTCTCTCTCCATGCGCCATTATCCCTGATTCACCTGTCTATGGGCAATCAGGTGAAACCAAGCTCAATATAATATAAAGATTCAGCCATCCCAAACTTCTGGGAAAGAGAATTGGCGCTTGAATGAAATCCCACTTGGTGAGTTTCTCCTAATTCCTGCTCTGACTGAGATTAGATTCAGTTACTGTTTCTTTTTCTAGTCCCACTCCTCCACTGCTCCCAACAAATTTTAAATGTGACCAGGTTGGTGATATGGCAGATCATAAAGGTCTCAGACTGGGTCAGGTTCAGTGGAAGGAACAAGTCAGGCAGATTTCTTTAGTCAGCCACAATTAACTAAGAGAACTACCGGGTGTGCATGGTGGATCTGTGATTAGCACTGCTACGTCACATCACCAAGGAGCTGGGGTCAATTCCAACCTCGGGCGACACTCTGTGTGGGGTTTCCTCACAATGCTCCAATTACCCCCCACAGTCGAAAGATATGCAACTTACAGTGGATTGGCCATGCTAAATTGCCCATAGTGTCCAGGGATGGGTAGGATAGTCATGGGAAATGCAGGTCACATGGATAGGGAAGGGCGGCAGATCAGGGGGGATGCTGTTCGGAGGGTCAGTGTGGACTTAATGGATGGGATATCCTACTTCCACACTGAAGAGATTCTATAAAAATGACAATAAATTTGGACTATACCCTGTAGGTATCTATCTGATCCATTCTCCTCTAGGTCTTGTATATTTCAATAAGATCACCTCTGTTTCGAAGAGTGACCTGTTAAAGCCTTCGTAATATAAGGTACTCATTCCTGGAATACGTGAAGTGAAACATCTCCGAACTGCTTCCAATATAATCATATCCTTCCTCAGATAAGGAGACAAAGAAAAAATAATCTCACACTCAGAGCTTGTGTTTTATTTTTGTTTTCTCAGTGTTGTGGGTCTTTGTAACTCCATTCCCCACAAATCATTGAAGGCAAAGATATTGAATATTTTTGAGGGACAGACAGAAGGTTCTTAAATAACAACGGAGTCGAGGATTATCGGGGATTGGCAGGAATGTGCGATCTGGGGGAAAATATAAACGGTAGTACCAAATGACACGGCTCCAGAACATCCAGGAATATAATTCAAAACTGATGGAAGCTCAATGTATATTCCGATGGCTTTAATTCATGAAAGCTCCAGAATTATGTTTTTTCAGGACTTTTCAGTGGCAGTGATTCAGAAAAGAAAATATTGTGATGTCATCAAGAGAAGGGTAAAGGAACTCAGGATTCAGTAATCCTTATGACTCCCAACGGTGCTTCGAATTGCTTTGAATGGATCGATGAACTTGTCTGACTCTCCAGAGAAAGCAAAAACTTTGTGGACATTTTAAAGTAAGGTAGATGTTGAGATAATCATGTTTTTCTCTTAAAGAAATTTTGTTGGATTTTTCTGGTATCAACCAGTGTTAAATTATAGTCGGGGATTTGTAGAATACTCACTTTTAACTTCTTCATACTATTACTACACTTTTTCTCTTTCTTTGCTTGTGTCTGGGGTATGGCTCAAGCTGGAGCGAGTTACAAATGTGGTTGTGATGATTAAGTGCCCACCTATTAATTGTTATTAATTGCCCTGGATGCCATATTGGAAGCGGGCAGAAGATAAAGTTTTGTGATATGTAAGCGTTCCCATTGGGTGGGGTGGGGGGGGGAGTTGAGAAAACTCTATCAAGTGTCATTGGTACTTTGGATTTTGTTTCGTTCTTTTTTAATGTTTTTAGCTTTGGAAAGTTTTTACTGCTTGTTAGTTGCAGTAGTTTTAGTTTGCACAGATTTAAGCTCGATGAGTCTTTTGTCATCAATGCTTAGCGATGTGTAATTCGATATGAAATTCTCTCTCGAGTTCAAATGTTGCTCCAGTATGTAGTGGATAATGATGTGCTTAAACGGTGTACCTGGAACATTAAGGGGAGCCATCTGCCATTCAAGAGGGAAAATGTACTTTATCGTCTTACAAAAGAGAGAGTGAATGTTGTCCTGTTGCAGGAGATGCACCTTGATTACAAGGAACATTTGACGTTACAGCAGGGAGGGTTTGATCGGGTTTATTTCTCATGTTTTATACTAAGAGTGGGGGGAAATCATAATGGATAGGAAGAATCTTTCATTTAAATTACTAGATTATATTAAACACCCACGGAAGGATCGTAATCCTCAAAGCCTTGAACTATGGGAATTAATACATTAATTTGAATGTTTGTTGCCACCCGGTGCACCCTCTCAAGCTCCTGGAAGATGCCTTTCCCAAATTAAGTTATCTTGCATCGTGGCACATTATTGTAGAAGGAAATTCCGACTGTGTCATGGCCCTATGGTGGACAGAATGTCCAAACGTCCCTCAATATCCTCGTTATAATGTAAGCAATTAGTGGATTTGTGTGCAGAACTAGAGCTGGTGGATGTCTGGAGGTAAATCATCCTCACAAGTAGGGATTTTATTTTCTTCTTTAACCCACAGAAATTGCACACGAGGGTTGATCTCTTCCCCATCCCTGCAACAATCCTAGATTCGGTGGCATCCTGCGCAATTCGGAATATTATCCAAACATACCGGCCCCAGAAGTGGGATAGAAGTCACATAAGATTATGTTGTATGCAGATGGTCTTATGTTTTTGTCAAATCCCGCAATTTATGTAGCTCACGTGATGCAATGCATTAATTCGCTTGTCACTTTTTCGGACTTTAAGATTATCTTTACAAATTTGGAGGCCATGCCTATAGGAGATCTTGGGGAAATACGTGATGTTGAGGGCAAATCCTGGTTTCCTTTTAAATGGTCACGGGGATGGTTTCCCTATCTCAGTCTATTCATTACATCCGTCTTTGGCCATTTATTTAACGTGAACTATGTCGATTTGTTTGACAACATTAAACAAGACCGTCAAAGATGGGAGGCAAATCCAATATCCTAGCTCGGTCGGAAAGCTGCTCTTAAAATGAATGTCCTTCCTTATTTGTGATACCCCTTGTGAATGCTTCCTTTGATGTTTTCCAGACAGATATTTAAGAGACTTTATGGCTGGTTTATCTCTTTTACATGGCAACATAAGCGACTTTTTATCAAGCTAACCAGATTGCAACTAACCCACAGATTGTGGGGAGTAGATTCATTTAACCTGCACATCTTTGGGCTGTGGGAGGAAACCCACACAGACATAGCGAGAATGTTAACTCCACGCAGCCAGTCACCCAAGACCAGAACCAAAGCTGGGACCCTGGTGCTATGAGGCAGCAGCGCTAACCACTGAGTCACCACGTGTTAATTGATGGAGAACTAATGATATAATTTGATCAAATAATTCGTACGTATGGACTACCTGGTAGATACCTCTTCTGCATTTTTTTTTCAAGATCAGAGATTTGATTTTTAAAAAAGCAGATTTTTAACATACTCTTACAGATCCGATGGAGGGAAGAGGGTGCCTATTGCTCAGAATACACTCTCTGTCATTACCCTCTATCATTAGTTGGAAAGTGTCCCCTCAGACAAGACTCTGAAGCTTTGTGATGCCTGCGAGAGAGAGTTCAGAACACTTCAGAGACATGGGAGGATATTTGTGAAAATGCTCAAAGGATTTTGATCTGTAGTAGGACCCATTCAATGCAGTTGAAAATTCTTCATAGGGTCTATCTGACACCAAATTGTCTCTCAAAATGCAAAGTGGGATTACCTTCATGTTCTAAATGCAGAATGACTACAGGCACTCTTACTCATTGCTTGTGGTCCTGTTACAGGCTTCATCTAAATGTGAGCACTGTGGTAGGTGTGATAGAGTGGGTATTGAGGACTGAATTGGAGATGGACCTGGTTTCTGTTTTCCTGGTTCTGCCCAGGGTAGTTTCCACAGATAAACATGGGGAAAAATAAAGGTATCCTTACTTTCCGTACTTTCCATGTTAGTAAATATAGTCTTTTGGGTCGTCGTCAGCTCTTCATGGAGAATATCCCTTCCGAGTTTATCACTGGTATGGTGCACCAAAAAAACAAAGATTTATATGAGACATGGCAGCCCTTTTTGGATTACGGCAATACAGGGTTATCGGCCACTCCAAGAAGGGTTTTTATATAACCATGACGATATTGTCTAATGAATCTAATATCCATCGATGAAGAACCATGAACATAAATAAATGTATCAGTTAATGCTGTTGATGAACGAGAGCTGTAGTTTTGTTGTGCTGAGCTGCATTGTTTATTCATATTTATTGTTTAGTTTTGTTTTTCTTCTGTCTGTGTAGTGTTTTAACTTGTTTTGTATATACATGCAACTGGATGTATTTTTTTCAGTTATTTGAGTTGTGTTGTTATTGATTTATTATAATATTAAAAATCTCTTTTTCAATAAAATATTTTTGAAAATTAAAATGCTAACATTGATAGAATAGAGTCACAAAGTACTCTCATCAGAGAGACCACTCATGTTGGTTTCTCCTGAGGATCACCATACCTCGGATGATGGGGTGAGATTGAGAGAGCGTCCCTTTCATGGTAACCTCTGTAGGTATGGGGAACCGAGCCTGCACTGTTGGCCTCCCTCTGTATCACAAACCAGCCGTCTGTCCAACTGAATGGGAGAACTGTGTGACTTATACAGACAGAAACAGTCTCAGACTAAGGGTAAAAGAAACATTCATAACAAGTAAAGTGGTACAATTCACGTAATTGTCAAGATGACGGCTAAGTGTAAAAACGGTCTCTGCTCGAAATTGTATTTTATAACAAGACGTGTTTAGAAGCTGTATTTGTTTTAATATCATTAAGGTGAGTCAAGTGAAATAACCAGAATTATTAAGTGTGATTGGATATCTATAACCATAAAATAAGTGTAGATTTTTGTTTGGTCTGGGTAAAGCAGGCTGACCATTGCATGAAAGTATAAATATGATGGAATATATTGTTAGGTAGCCGTAACCATGGGAAATGCCCTAAAACAGGCGTTTGAAATAAAAGGGGTAAAAGTGTCTGAGTGCTGTTTGGCCAATGACAGGAATCTCGGGGGTTGAATGACTCAAAGTTCCCGTAACATGGAGCTGAGAAGACCATCAGTTCAGCGGGGACCTTATTAAATGCCACAGCACGTTTGAAGGGCTGAATGGCCTCAGCATGGTTTGAATTGTATGTGATTTGAAAAACGTACTTCTCTACTCCTTCCTCTTATATGTTATACACTGGGAAACTGCAATTTCCTGAAACTGGGAATTATTTGGAACATTATCTGGAACATTCCATAATCGGCATTCTCCAGAATATTCCATGATTGTGTGGGATGTTTTACAAAGGCGAGAGATAGAGAGAGAGAGTAAGCGTTGCATGCAGTTATGAGAGTCGGGGGTAGGTGCGATCACAGATATACAGTGAGTGTGAAGGAGCAGAGAGAATACGGTGACACTTATCCTGAAAGAGCAGGGAAGGTTATTGATATTTGTCCTGTAGTACTGGACATTTCTTCAGACTTCAGATACTGCACTGAGCTGAGCGGTGAACTCAGACCATGATTGGTGGGTCTAGTGGTGTGGCTCCCTCTGGGAAGAGAATGTTCTCCCTCTGTAGTAGCCCATCTGATACGCCAGCCATGTTCCATCAACAAACCATGGTGTAATTGCCCCTTATCTGCCAATCTGCCATTTCCCTGCCTTTGCTTTGTATCCATCTAATCCTATCCTATCTGTGTATTTGTCCAAATGCCTTTTCAATGTTGTTATTGTACCCACTTCAATCACTTCCCCTGGCAGCTCAGTCCATATGCGTACCACACGCTGTGTTAAAAAGATGACCCTCAGGTTCCTGTTTTATTTTTCTCTCCAAACATGAACGGATGTCCTCTCATCTTCGATTCCCCAACCTTGCAAAAAAAAAGTATTCACCCCAGGCATGCATCTTATAATTTGATAAAATCTATACTTCCATAAGAACCACCTCAGTTTCCTACTCTGTAAAGAAATAAGTTCTAACCTGTCCAAATTCTTCCTATAACTCAACCCTTTAGCCCAGGAAACATCTTGTAAATTACTTCTACATTATTTTTTGTTCAATGATATCCTTTCTAGAGAAAGATGAACAAAACTGTACAGAATACTCCAACTGCAGCCTTACCAACGTTCTGTACAACTGCAACATAACGTCCCAACTTCTATACTCAATGCCCTGATGTAGGCCAGTGTGCCAACAGTCTTCCTCATGGTCCTGTGTACCTGTGACCCAAATTTCAGATAACCGTGCACCTGATCTCCAACGTCGTTTTGTTCTACTACACTCCTTAAGTCCATTCCATTCATCCTTAAACTCCTACCTGGATTTGACTTTCCACACTTATCTATATTAAACTCCATTTGCTGTTTCTCAGCCCACTTTCTCAGCTGGTCAAGGTATTGCTGCAATTTCTGATAATGTTCCTCTCTCTGAACGATGCCTCTAATTTTAGTATCATCTGCAAACTTACTAACCTTGCGTTGTGCACTCTGATCCAAATCATTGCTATAGATAACAAATAGCAATGGGCCCAGGACCGACCGCTGAGGCACCCCAATTGTCACAGGCTTCCAGTCCGACAAGCATAACTCCACCATAGCCGTTTGCTTCATAATGTTAAGCCAACTGTGTCGCCAATTTGCCAGTTCACGTTGGATTCTATGTGATATAATCTTCTAGAGCGGGCTACTGTGTGGATCCTTATCAAAGCTCTGACTGAAATCGAAATAGAAGATGTCTACCACTGTGCCCTCGTCACTTGCTCAAAAATCTCTAACAAACTTTGTAAGGCATGATCCGCTACGCACAAAACGAAGTTGACTGCTTCAAATCAAACTTTGTATTTCCAAATGCATGCACATTTTATCTTTCAGAAGCTTCTCAAGTGGTTTAGCGAAAACAGGTGTGAAGCTTACTGGTCTATATTTCCTGGGCTTTTCTTTGCAGCCACGCTGGAATAAGGCACAACGTTTGCTACCGCCCAGTCTTCCAGATCTTGGCGCCTAGGCTTTACCTCTCGCTTCTTGCAGTGTTCTTGGATGTATCTGGTCAGGACCAAGAGATTGGTCTGACTTTGTTCATTCTAATATATCCAACAGCAATTCTGCTGTGATATGGACTGTACCAAGATTTGACAACTAACCTCCTAAAGTTCACAGGTCTTCATGTCTTTCTTCATGGTAAACACAGAGGGGACATTGAGGAATTCACCAATCTCTTGAGGTTTTACATGTGCATTTTGGATTTTAAAGCATCCTATTCTTTCCCTAGCTTCTTTATCTTTATTACACTGAATTTGGATTCTCTCTAAATGTCTCAGCCAAGGCTATCCCATACTCCCTTTTCGCCTTGCTGATTTCCTTCTTCAGTAAACCCCTCTATCCCCTGTATACCTCCAGGGATCCCTTGAACCGAGCTGCCTGAACCTGAGCCACGCCTCCATTTTTTCTGGTCAGAGCCTCAATATCTCTTGACATCCAGGGTTCTCTCTTCCAGTCTCACTTTGCCTTCACCCTCACAGAAAATGGAAACCTTGAACTCGAGCTCTCTCACTTTTAAAGCCCTCCCACTTGCCCGAAATCCTTTTACCTCGAAACAAACAACTCCAATCATCCCCTGCAATCCCCTGTCTAATTCCAACAACACACGCCTTGCCTCAATTTAGAAGTTGAATCTGTGGATCAATTTTGTCCCTCCCATAACTATTTTAAAATTAATACAACTCTAATCACTTTTCTCAAAATGCTCCTCCACTTTATCTCCTTCACCTATCCTGCCCTATTTCCCAACAGTAGGTCGAATGTGTCCCTTCCCGAGCATGTTATTCTATATATTGATTGTGGAAACTTTCCTGAACACACTTAACGAATCACTTTCCATCTAAGTTCTTAACCATCTGGAAGTCCCAGTCTATGTCCGGAAAATTGAAATCACCTATTATAACAATCCTATTGTTCCTGCAAGTCTCCCCAGTCTCCCTGTATATTTCTTCCTCTAATTCCCATTGTTGATTTGGAGGCTTATAGTGCAACCACTATAACATTACCATCCCCCTCTAACTACATTGTACCGTTCACAAAACCCCATTGGATATTATCTCAGTCATTTCAACTTTAAATACTGGTGTGATACTCGCCTTAATCAGTACTATTGGTATTTAAACTGTTTCCATTTACATCTCTCCATCGCAGGGATTTTCACATCATGGCACCCCTTGACAAGGCACAGTGGAGATATGGAGCTGTAAATGGATGGGAGCCGCACATCCTGTCATTTTCAGCATTGTTTGCAAGTTTCCCCACACTGGGCTGCAATCTAACACAGTGTCACCGAACAATGCAACAGTCTGGGTTTATATATGAATGAACCAATGCGGTCTGCACAGCTCCCCACTCTGGACATTTAGCCCATGATTATAGGTCGAGCAGTGGTGTGGGCTGCACAGAGTTCCATTCTGGATATTGCTGGGTTGCATTCAGCAGTACGCTAGCCGGATCTACACAGTGCTCCATCATGAACATATAATGGATGGAGTGGTTATGTGAGTTGGATTGCGAATGTGAGAGAGCTAAACATCTGGCAATACCTTGATTATTTGTTTTCATTCTTGTGATTGGACCCTGTGTCCCAGTCTCGAGCAGTTGAATGACTGCTTTCTGTTCCTGTGTCCCAGTCTCGAGCTGTTGAGTGATGGCCTTCTGTTCCTGTGTCCCAGTCTCGAACAGTTGAATAACTGCCTCCTGTTCCTGTGTCCCAGTCTCGAGTAGTTGAGTGATGGCCTCTGTTCCTGTGTCCCAGTCTCGACCAGTTGAATAACTGCCTCCTGTTCCTGTGTCCCAGTCTCGAGCTGTTGAATGACTCCCGCCTGTTTTTGTGTCCCAGTTTCGAGCAGTTGAGTGACACCTCCTGTTCCTGTGTCCCAATCTCGAGCTGTTCAATGACTCCCTCCTGTTTTTGTGTCCCAGTTTCGAGCAGTTGAGTGACAGCCTCCTGTTCCTGTGTCCCAATCTCGAGCTGTTGAATGACTCCCTCCTGTTTTGTGTCCCAGTCTCGAGCGGTTGAGTGACTGCCTCCTGTTGCTGTGTCCCAGTCTCGAGCAGTTGAGTGACTGTCGCCTAATCCAAGTTTTGTGGAAATAGATGTCCTCCTCCTGCTCCAGAGTAACAGGCTCCAATAGCTCTGTGCTCAACTGCTGCTTCTGTGGAATGGAGTTGAGAGACTGTAGCCTCTTCACATCCTTTACCACTTTTCTTCAGTAAAAGCCCTTCTCTTGTTTCTGAAAAACACCATCAAAATCTGAATGATTTATTTTTGTATTTGACTCTCAGTAATTGAGCAAACAAGCTGACTGACAGTATTCAGAACCTGAATATCCTCCTTCTATCAATAGACTCTCAGAGATGTACAGCACGGAAAAAGATCCTGCGGTCTGGTCATCCATACAGAGCAAATATCCTAAATTAATCTCGTTCCCCCTTGCCAGCAGTTGGACATCTCCCACTAAACACTTCCCATGCATGTATCCATCCAAATGCTTTTTAAAAGATGTAACTGTACCTTTCTCCACTACCTCTTTTGGCTGTTCAATCCATACACACAGAAGTGTCTGTGTGAAAATGTTGTTTTAGCGTCCCTTTTTAAATCTTTCTCCTCTCACCTTAAACCTTTGTTACCTATATTTGGACTCGTCTATCCTGTGAAAAGACATTGACTGTTTGCCTTATCTATGATCCTCATGATTTTATAAATCTCTTTAACGTTACCCCTTAGGCTCAATACTTGAAAATAGCCCCAGCCTATTCAAACTCTCCCTGTAACTCTAACCCTCCAACACCTGCAACATTCATTTAAATCTCTTCTGCACCCTTTCAAGGTTGACAACATCTCCCCGACAGCAGGGAGGGGAGCCCAAAATTAAAGGCAATATTACAAAAGTGGCCAAATATCCTGTACAGATCCAACACGTCATGCAAATGCTTAGAGTCAAAGCACACACCAATAAAGGGAAGATCACCAAGTGGCTTCTTCACTATGTTGTCTACCTGTGACGGCACTTTAAAGGAACTGAGAACCTGCACCACAAGGTGCCTCACAGGACAGCGATCTGGGTTTAATTCCATCCGTGAATGACGGACTGTGTGGTATTTGTACATTCTCCCCGTGTCTGTGTGAGTTTCCTCCGGGTACTATGTTTTCCTCCGACAGTATAAAGATATACAGGTAAGGGTGGATTGACCATCCTAAATTGTGCATGGTACCCTGGCATGTGTGGGCGAGATGGATTGGCCATGGGAAATGCAGGCTCAGCGGGATAGGGTAGGGGTTTGTCCAGTGGGATACTGTTGAGAGGGTCGGTGTGGACTCGATGGGTAGAATAGCCTGTTTCCTCACTGTAGGGATTCCATAATTTCTATGGAGTTATCCTTGATTGGCGACTTTCAACAGGACCCTACCTATTTCTTACTCTGATATTTCTTGCCAAAATGCAACACCTCACATTTATCTAAAATAAACTCCATCTGCCACTCCTCAGCTCACCACTCAACGTCTCATTATCTTCTGAGACATTATTCTTCACTGTCGACATTACCACCAAAATTGGAATTATCTACAAACTTACTGACGATACTTCACTTACTCAAGTACAAATGATGTGCATAAGCAACAAAAGACTCACTATTGATCTTTGTGGCACGCCACTAGTCACAGGTCTCCAAGTTCAGTGAACAAACGTCCACTGTCACGCCCTATCTCCAATATTCAAGAAAAAATTGGGCCAAAATGACGAGCTCTCCAGGATTCCAGGCAGTCTAACCTTGATAACTAGTCTACCATGTAGAACATTTTGGCTATCTTACTGAATTGCATAAAGATAACATCCACTGCCCTGCCGTCATCAATCATCTTCTTCACTTCCTCAAAAATTCCACCCAGTCAGTGAGACGTGATCTCCATTGTACAAAGCTCTCTTCAGTCCTTGTCTTTCCAAATGCATATACATCCTTTCCATCAACCAACCCCCCCCCCCCAACAATTTAGTTACCATTGACGTCAGGCTCACCGATCTATATTTAGCTGTATTTTCCTTACTTTCTTAAATAATGACACTATGTTAGCAGCCCTCCAGTCTTTTGACGCCTCACCAGTGTAAATCAATAATACAGATATATCAGCAAAAAACTTGAGCAATCTCTTTCCGAGCTTCCCACAAACTTCGTGGATACAACTGACCAAGTCACAGGGATTTGTTCACCTTTGTATGTTTTAAAATGTCCGATATCTCCTTGTAATATAGATACTATTCAAGATATCACTATATATTTCTTCCTTCTCTCACTGTTGTAATCTCCTCTACAGTAAACACTGAGGAGAAATACTTATTTAGTAACCCTTCCATCTCCTATGGTTACGCACATAGGTTGCCTTACTGACCTGTAAGGTGCCCTATTCTCGTCCTAGTTAATATTTTGCCATTAAAGGACGTTACAGTTGCTTCAATGCCTCGTTAACCCTATTTCTAAAGCCATCTCATATCCATTTTTTTTTCTGGCTGGAGTTCCCCATTGACTATACACTTACTTCCCTTATACCCCCCTCGGGACTCACTTGATCTCAGCCCTGTTTACCTGACATATACCACTTTCCTTAACTTGACCAGAGCATCAATATATCTAGCCATCCAGCACTCCCTGCACCCACCAGCCCTGCCCATTTCACTAATATACACACGATGGCACTGGACTCTCTGACACCAAGTTTTAATCTCCTTGCATTTTTCAACCATCCTTTACCTGCAAATAGGGTATCCTAATCAGCCTTTCACAGGGCTCACCTAACACTTTCAAAATTGACCTTATTCACAGTAGGAACTTTAATGTTTACATCAGGTCATTCCTGTTCCACACTAGTTTGAAACTTATATTTATGTGTAACAGATTTGAAAGTTAAATAAACACTTCCTGCCCCTCTGGAACAGGTTCGAGAGGCTGAATTGGCTCCTCCTGCCCCTCTGTAATAGACTGGAGAGGCTGAATGACCTCTTCCTGTCCCTCAGAAATAGACTCAAGAGATTTCATGGCATCCTCCTTTCCCTGTGTAACAGACCCGAGACATCAAATGACACAGCAACCCGTGGATTACGCGCTGCCGGTAAACTGTATTTAATGGTGGTCCAACCATTCTCAGTTACAGAAACACAGAGAACACAATGTACTCCAGGTGCCCTCTCAGTAACACCTCATACAGCTGCAGTGACACATCCCTTTGTTTTGAATGATTATGTTGGCAAAATGTGCCAATATTCCAGTTTTCCACCTTTTCAAGTAGCAACAGACTAATATGGGCTGAATGGCCTTCTCTTATCCCTCTGTTAGAGGTCCATAGGAACAGAATTGTTTTGGCCAGTTCCTGAGCAGCAGTCTCAATGCTCTTTCTCAAGGTTACGAAAGGATTTGATAACAGGGCATTAAAACCATGAGTAGCCTCACACTGGTCAATAATTACCGTACTTTGTGTTCAGGTATCTAGAAACTTGCCCAACCGACTTCTTATTATGCAGCCCATTTGTTTTTTTTTATATAACTGCCTCCTTTCATAAACAGAGTGGAACAAATATAGGTTGCTGCCGTGGTCTGTTAATATTCTCATATACAAGGAAAAAAAGATTAAGAAGTTTGAAAGATTTGTGGTCCATCCCTCAGCAAACCTCAACTATTCCATTCAAAACCAGTAAATGAAAAGTGATGTATGGAACTGGTTAACTGAGTCTGTTTGTTCAGTGACTGTGATTAATGCAACCTCCGTGGATTCTAATTATCTCAGTGGAGAGTTTCCATCTTTTAATGATAAATGGCCTCCGTACAATGAGTCAACCCATAACATGAGCGGGAGCATCACCGACAGCACTGCTGGGGATCAGCAGATCCAGAGCGTGGGGGAGGAGAGATCAGACTCTGAGAACATTTGACGGGAATGTTCCAACAATGGATCAGAATTTGAGAACATTAGACTGGAATATTCCAACAATGGATCAGAATCTGGGAATATTAGACTGGAATATTCCAACAATGGATCAGAATCTGAGAACATTTGACAGGAATATTTCAACAATAGACAGGAGTTTATCCGTTTATGTTTGGTATCTTTCTGCATTTGATTGGCCGTCATTATCACCACGGATCTATTTCGCTCTTCTCGTTATTCAATACTTCTATTATCCCTTCCTGGCTATCGTTGGTGTTCCTGGTGAGTGTCACTGTCCAGATTTTGTTTTCTTTGAACCAGTTATGACTGTATTACTGT
Organism: Hemiscyllium ocellatum; assembly: GCF_020745735.1. Lineage (NCBI taxonomy): Eukaryota > Metazoa > Chordata > Chondrichthyes > Orectolobiformes > Hemiscylliidae > Hemiscyllium > Hemiscyllium ocellatum. The sequence goes on from NW_026868215.1 coordinate 622,294, forward strand.
TATTTCATATAGTCTACACTTCTTGCCAAAATTATTGTTCCTGTGGAATCTCTCAATCCAGATATTCACTTTACAGACCACTACTAACTGACATCAATGAAGGTGTTCAATTACTGTCACGCTCTCTGCTCTGGCAGTGTTACTCTTTGTATCTATGTTGACCTATTCTGTTTCAGGGGAGAACCACAATACATTGTATCATTGCCTTTGCTGTTAAGAGCATGGAGGTCATTGTCTACTGTTCTGGTTACAAACTCCACTTCCTCTACTGTTTCAACCCCATCCCTGGACAATATCTGCAGCAGAAGCAGACATGTCACAAAAGTGGGAGATCCCTTTGACACTGAGCTGATTCTTGACACCATTCCTTGACCATTTCTAACTTGAAATACTCATCAGTCCAGAATATGTCGCACTGGTTTATTCCATCTGCTGTTTGAATCATGAGATATGAAATACAGTCTCAATGAAGGCAAGAATCTGCTGCTGATGCTCCCGGCTTCAAACCTGCCCAAACAAATCTGATTCAAACTCACACCAAACTCCCACCCATCTGTCATTCATGCACGCTGACGTATATTGCTGTTGTGTCTGGCAATGCCTTTATTTTAACATTCTCAAACACTTTACCGTATCTGTCCATGAAACTTCCCTCGTTCTCTCTGTTGATTAATAAAAAGCCTGCCAGTTGTTCGTATTTAAAATTGTTTTGTTCATGTACATTCTTTCTCAGACAATGAGTTTCTCATTTAACCACGTCAATCACGCGCACACATGCACACACACTCTCTCCCTGATGAACACACACACACACAAGCAGAGAGAGCAAACCTTCCCATTGTAGGCAGTTACCTGATGTGAAAAGAGTTAACATATGATAGTAAAGTTTGCAATACTCTCATACTGGGCAGATAGTGCAGTTTACTGAGCAACACGCGAGCACGATCTGCACAGCTCACCATACGGGGCTGTCATCTTGACCCAGTTAATGTTGTTTGTGGTGTTCTGTGAAGCAGATGCAGATTTTGATGTAACAAACCATTTCAGCTAATCTGGCAATGCCTTTATTGAATGTTCTCATTCTTGTAATTTTACTCACGAAGATCTCACTTCTCCAGTTAGTCCCACTGCCCTGACTTTTTCCCCATATTTCCACAACATCTTTTTAGTTAATTAACTGTCTGTTTCAGTCCTTAATGTGAATCTCTCTGTCCCTTTGTATCTTTCCCGGGCCTTGGGTTTTGGCTCCCTAGTGTATCGAATGCTGGCATTGTGTAGCTCAGAAATAATGATATGGGGTGTGATAAGCGGTTGTTCACTTCCTGGTATGTCCCATATGCAGGTTTTCTGTGATATGCAAGCAGACATCCAGATCCCTTTGCACCGAAGCACTTTGAACTTTCTCGCCATTTAGATAATAATTTGTCTCTCCATTAATACTGGCCAACGTGAATAGCACCATTTTTTTTCTCAAGGTTTGTGAAGGTTTGTAGCTCAGGTTGAGATTTGGGGTGTATGTTTGCTCCTTGAGCTGTAGTTTTGATATCCAGACATTTCGTTACCTGGCTAGGTAACATTATCATTGGCGACCTCCAAGGGAAGCGAAGCTGTTGTCTCTTGCTTTATATTTAGATCTTTCTCCAAGATGTGTTTCTGGGGTTTGTGGTGATGTCAATTCCGGTTCATTTTCTGAGGAGTTGATTGATGGCACCTAGATCTATGTGTTGTTTATGGCGTTGTGGTTGGAGTGCCAGGCCTTTAGGAATTCTCTTGCATGCCTTTGCTTAGCCTGTCCCAGGATAGATGTGTTGTCCCAGTCAACATGATGGATTTTTTCATCCGTGTGTAGGACTACGAGGGAGAGAGGGTCGTGTCATTTTGTGGCTAGCTGGTTTTCGTGGATCCTGGCGGTTAACTTTCTTCCTGTTTGTCCTACGTAGTGTTTATGGTACTCCTTGCAAGGAATTTTGTAGATGTCATTGGTTTTGTCCATGGGTTGTACTGTGTCTTTTAAGTTTGTTAGTTTTTGTTTTAGAGTGTTGGTGGGTTTGGGTGCTACGAAGATTCCGAGGAGTCACACTAGTCTGGCTGTCATTTCTGAAACTTCTTTGATGTATGGTAAGGTGGTTAGGGTTTCTGGCTGTGTTTGGTCTGATTGTCGTGGTTTGTCCATGAGGAATCTGCGCACTGTATTTCTTGAGTATCTGTTCGTCTTGAATACTTCGTATAGGTGGTTCTCCGCTGTTTTGCGTATCTCGTCTGAGCTACAGTGTCTGGTGGCTCGTTGGAATAGTGTCCTGATACAGCTTCGTTTGTGTGTGTTGGGATGATTGCTGGTGTAGTTAAGTATTTGGTCAGTGTTTGTCGGTTTTCTCTATATGCAGGTTTGTAGTTCTCCATTGTCCTTTCTTTCGACTGTGACGTCCAGGAATGCGAGTTTGTTGTCGGTTTCTTCCTCCTTGGTGAACTTTATGCCTGTGAGAGTGTTGTTGATGATGTTAAATGTCTCTTCTATCTTGTTTCATTTTGTGATGCCAAAAGTGTCATCTATGTAGCGAATCCAGATATTTGGTTTGATGATTGGTAGGGCTGTTTGTTCTAGTCCATGCATTACCGCTTCTACTATGAATCCTGATCAAGTGGAGATCCCATGGGTGTGTTGTTGGTTTGCTTGTAGACTATGTTTTTGAAGGTGAAGTGGGTGGTGAGGCACAGGTCAATTAACTTCATGATATTTTCATTGGTAATGTGATTGATGGCGGTTGGTGTGTGTGATGGTCTCTTCTAAAAGTGTGGTAAATGTTTCCGTTGCCAGGTCGATGTTAAAGGAGGTGTAGAGTGCTGTTATGTCGAATAAGATCATTGCTTCGTCTTCTTCTATGTGGGCGTTTTTGATGATTTTAAGGACTTTCTGGGTGGAGTGGATGGAGTGTTGTGAATCTTCTACTAGGTATTTTAGTCTTGCGTGTAGTTCTTTGGCTAGTCTGTAAATTGGTGTTCTGGGTAGTGCGACTATAGGTCTGAGGGGGGCTCCTGGTTAATGGATTCTTGGTACTCCCTAGAATTGTGGGGTATTGGTCCCATCGGGTTTCGTTTTCTGGAATTCTGTCTTGTTTAATTGTCCGGAATTGTGTAATTTTCTTAGGAGATAAGTAATTTTGTTTCCTAGTTGTGTGGTCGGGTCAAGCGCCACCTGTTGGTAGGTGTTGGTGCCTGCGAGTAGTGCATAAGATTTTTCTATGTAGTCCCTTCTGTTCAGGATGACTGTGAGCGACCTTTGTCTTCAGGTAATATAATGATGTCTTTGTCTTTTTTGCGGTTTTCTAGGGCTTTCTTTTCTTGTGTGGTCAGTTTGTTTCCTTCCCTTTTTCAGCTGAGAATAGGTGCAACTGTCTGTCTGATCGTTTGTTGTGTTTCTTCCATGAGATTGTTGCCCTTCAATGTGGTTTCTAATGCCGCAAGTAATTCCTTCTTGTCAGCGTCTCGGTAATTGAAATTTCATCCTTTGACTAGTCCCGCTTTTTCTGTGTCTGATAGGGTCCGGTCTGGTAAGTTCTTTATCCATGTCCCTGTGTTATCAGTTTTGTGTTTTTTTTGTGAGTTTTCCAGTTTTTTCTTCACGTCCGGATTTGTCTTTATCTGTCTTTGTCGGTGTTTGGTGTTGATGGCTTGTTCTATCACGTCTGACCATACTTGGTTTGTTGCTTGTTTGAATAACGGCTTTTGGCGCACAATTTCCCGTTTGTATTTTCAGAGTCTGTGGTGGGCATCAATGATTAATTCTCGGAGCATTCTGCGGCCGTTTTGTTCTGTTAAACTTTTGGCTTGAGGTGTTTTTATCGGCGTTTATATTGCAGATATTTGGCAGTAGTTGTTTTCTTAAACATTCATGCAGGAAGTACAGTTGTTCGCGAGCGGAACTCTCTCGGATGGCATTCCTTTCCCATCTACGGGCAAGTTGTAGTGTGTTGCGCCCATGGCTTTTGCAAGGTTTGTGAAGGTTTGTAGCTCAGGTTGAGATTTAGGATGTTGGTTTGCTCGCTGTGTTGTAGGTTTGATATCCAGACGTTTCATTACCTGGCTAGATAACATCAATGGTGGCGACCTCCAAGTGAAGCAAAGCTGTTGTCTCCTGCTTTCTATTTATATCTTTCTTCTGGATGGGGTTCCTGGGGTTTGTGGTGATGTCATTTCCGGTTCGTTTTCTGAGGAGTTGATAGATGGCATCTAGATCTATGTGTTTGTTTATGTCGTTGTGGTTGGAGTGCCAGGCCTCTAGGAATCTCTGGCATGTCTTTGCTTAGCCTGTCCTAGGATAGATGTGTTGTCCCAGTCAAAATGGTGGCTTTTCTTTGTGGTGGCACTCCAAACACAACGCCAGAAACAAACTTATAGATTTAGATGCCATCTATCAATCTCTCAGAAAACGAACAGGAAAAGACATCACCACAAACCCCAGGAACCCCATCCAGGAGAAAGATATAAATAGAAAGCAGGAGACAACAGCTTCGCTTCACTTGGAGGTCGCCACTGATGATGTTACCTCGCCAGGTAACGAAATGTCTGGATATCAAACCCACAGATCAGCGAGCAAACATACACCCTAAAAGCCCCATATTTCTTCACTTTAATTTTCCTTGCTAAATGTTGGCCCATTCACCCAACCTATCCATATAGATTTATAATCTCTTGCACCATCATTCTGAAGTAATTTCCCATCGATGTTAGTGTCATCTGAAAATGTGGCATCGTATTTTCGATCCCATCAACAGAGTACAGTCATTCCATCGATCGCAAATGGTTGAGGCATGAGTCCTGAAATCAATGTCACCCCACAAATTGTATTTGCCAAATGAAAATTATACATTTATTCCATCTGACTCCATTTTGTTGGGTAACCAATCCTCCATCCAAGCTAATAAATTACTCCTAAACCCATGTTGTCTGATCTTACCACTTACTCTTTGGAGAAGCGACACATCCAATGCCTTCAGGAAGACCAGATATGTTCCATCTCCAGGATTCCCACGACCCACCTTGTTTGTGACATCTTCAAATAGCTCAAGCAAACAATTCAGACACGGTTTAGTCTTCGTAAAACCATGTTGACTCTGATGGATTGTGGTTTAACTTTGCAAATGTCCTGAACAATGGACTCTAACAAGTTGCCTTAAATTACACTAGTTTATTGTTACACTTTCGTCCCTAATGTATACCATTATTACAAGTTCTTCCCTTTCGAAAAGCTTTACGTTTTCTTTGAATTCCTGTTTAAAAGGCACACGTTTTTAAGAGATCTGGTCCAAATGCTGTGTAAGAGCCACGTGTGGCTGAATGGACTCATCATCCTACTGGTGTACACACTCGATGGGCTGATGTCTTTCTGGTGTTCCCATGTTACCATCTCCAAGGCCAGAATGACCTCCTCCTGTTGATGCTTTAGAGGATTGGGAGATTATGGAATCTTACTGTTGCTGTGTAACATTTTGAGGGGCTGATGGGTCTTCTCATACTTCTCTATAACAGGTGGAAATACTGAACGGTCTCCTCATCCAGAGATGGGACCGAGGGATTGATTGGTCTTCTCTTGTTCCCACACAACAGACATGTGTCTAAATTGCCTCTTCCTTTCTCATGAAAGAAGTGTCAGATAGTTTTTAACCCTCGTCCAATTCCCTTGCAATAGGCTCAGTGGGTCTGAATGGCCTCCTGTTATCCCAGTGTAACAATCTCCACTCACTGTGTGACCTCTTCCAGTTCCTATGTTACAGACTTGAGGAGGCTGAATGGACTGATCCTGTTGCTGTTTAACAGGATACTGGTGCAGCATGGCCTAATGTTATAGGCTCGATTGGCTGATTGGCCTCCTTCTCTAAATGTATATCAGGCTCCAGGGGCTGAATAGCCTCATCCTGTTTTGGTGTAACAGGGTCGAAGGTCTGAATATCCTCCTGTTGTTCCTGTGTAACAGGCTGGAGAACGGAATGGATTCCTCCACTATCTGTGTAATTCACTTCACTCGTTCACTCCTTCTGCCATTTATGTTCAAATAAGATCATCTTGAATCTTTGTAAACTCCAATGGCTACTGGGTCAACTTGATCATCATTTCATTATAAGCTAGCACCTTCATTGCAGGAATCAGTTGAGGGAACCATCTCTGAGCTGCTTCCAATGTAACAACATCCTTTCTTCATTGAAGAGATTAAATCCGTACACACTACTCTAGATACGATCTCACTAAGAGCCCGTACAACAGCAGCAACACTTTACCGGCCTGCTGGAAGGTTCCCACCTAGGTTAGAGCAGTCTCTCAGCTCTCTGGGGAATACAGAGCATTGTTGGAAGATCATTGTCCTTCTCTACTCCACTGCATAACGGGAGATCTGGAGTAATTAAAGTTTGAGAAGATCATAAATGATGTGACGAGATGATCTCTACCATCAATCTCCCAGAGCCCACATCGCTCAGATTCCACAGAATCTAGTAAGGTGGAATTAAAAAAAAGCAAGGAGGAGCAAACATTGATGGGAGTTATATATCAAAGTGAAAGCTGCAATACACATATTTTGGTTATGTTATAAAACAGGAAATGAGTTATACACATTTGTGGCTAATGCAGTGATAATGTACTGTTTAAGTTATATCTAAACTCTGTTAACCCAATTGAATGCTAATGCTGGGAAAAATGGATTTCATGACCACGTGTGAGATGGTTTACATGAGCATTATGTTAAGCACTGAGCTCGATATCAGGTTATTTAGGAATTGGTGTTGAGTGATCAGAAGAGCTAATTGAAAAATTTGCTGGAAAGGACATTTTGGGAACAGTGATCACAATGTACTGGTTTTCTTTAATGCTGTTTGAGGACATGACAGTTTTTGTTTTATTTGAAGTAACTGTTATAAATATGAGTCATGCAAGCCAACAAGGTGTGAGGAGAAAGTCGGGACTACAGATGATGGAGATCAGAGGGAAGAGTGTGGTGATGGAAAAGCACAGTCAGGCAGCATACTAAGAGCAGATAAATCGATGTTTCGGGCATAAGGCCTTCATCAGGAATGAAGCTTATATGCCCAGGGGGCTGAGGGATAAATGAGAAGGGGGGTGAGGCAGGGGGAGATTAGCAGGGATTGCGGGAGGTAGATGAAGGTGGAGTTGAAAGTGATAGGTGATGAAGGGAGACAGACCGCCTCATCTACTGCATCTATTGAACCCAATGTGTTCTTCTCTACATTGGCGAGGCAGAAGGTCAACTTGTGGAACATTTCAGAGAACATCTCTGGGACAGCCTCATTGAACAATTCCATCGCCTTGTGGCTGAGCACTTTAACTCCCCTTCCCACTCTGCCAAGGACATGAGGGCCCTGGACCTGCTCCATCGCCAAACCCGAGCCACCAGAAGCCTGCAGGAAGAAAGCCTCCTCTTCTGCCTTGGGACCCTCCAAACACAGGGTATCATAGTGGATTTCCCCATTTCCCCTAATCCCACCCTATCCCACTCCAACCCTCCAAGTCAGCATCGCCCTTTTGTACATTCCTATGCGTCCACCTTCCTTGCTATCAATCTGCTCCACCCTCCACTCCGAGTATCACTTTCAACCCCACCTTCACTTACCTATTTGATGAAAGGTAGCAGCTTAGAAAAATGCCAAGTTGTAGTAATCCAGTGGATTCAGAGAAATGTAGGACCCAGCAAAGGATGACCAAGAAACTGAGAAGAAAATCGAAAAGAGAAAAAGCATGCAAACGAAAGAAAAACATAAAAACTGCTGAAAAGCATCTATCAATGTATGAAAAAAAATAAAAACAAGGTCAAATGTGGAACAGTTGGTGTGCGTTCAGGATAGTTTATTGCAGAGAACAGAGAAATCTCAGGGAAAAGAAACAGTTTATTTGCGTCTATCTTCATTGGAAGAATGTCCAGAAATTCTTCCAGAAATACCAAGTGACCATGGGACTTGTGTAAGTAAAGTCTAAGATTATTCTTATCAATGTTGAGGTCATCTTTGAAAAGGAAGCTGGATTGAACATTTATAAATCTGACAGACCAGATGTACTTCATACAAGGATTTATGAGGAATCAGCAATAGACATGTTGATTGCGTCGTGGATTTTTACTTTATCTTCCGACACATTCTCGAAAGTCATTTAGCCAATCTGTATAAGGCAAAGTTTACAAATATTATCCAACAGTTTAAGAAAGGATGAAGATGGAGAGGGGTGAACTACAGAGCAGTTATCTTGTCATCCACAGTCGGGTGTCTGTTGGACTCGATTACAAAGAACATGCTACTAGACATGTAGAAGGTAATAACATAACTTGGGAGTGTGAGAATATACCGATGAAAGGAAAACCAGAAGTGGCAAACTTTTTTTTGGAATGGTTTGAAGATGATTCTTGTGGACATAGGTAATGAAGAACCAATGGATAACGTAGAGTTGAATATTCATGAGATTTTTTTTAAAAACTCACTAAGTAAGCTCATAAGAAAAGTTAAAGCGAGAGGTATTAGGAAGAACAGATGAAAATAGCAAAGAAAAAATTAGTTTTACATTCAGGTGATTGTAATTAGAATATAGAAGACGTCATACACCAGTTGTATCGAGTGTTCATGAGAGTATTTTGTATTGTTCGGAGTCCCAATCTAAGAAATAAGATATTGACTACAGAGGAACTGCAAAAGGTATTATTAGATTCATCCCTAAAACAGCAAGATTTTCTGATGTGGAAACTCACCCTGTGATCTCGAGTTTTGAAACATGAGAGGTGGTTCCAGTGAAACTTAGAAACATAGAGGGGACTGAATAACAGGGACATGGAGAAGTACAAGTAGGTGAGATCAGGGAGAATCCCACGATATTCTCCAGGGGAAGTAGAACAGAATAATCAGCAAACAGGTAGTGTCCATTAGAAACCAAAGGGGCAATCTGTGTGTCAAGCTGGAGAACATTGATGGATTGTTACATGAGACTTTCACATCTATTTTACTTTAAAGACGGAGAAGACAAGTACAGAATTCAAGGAGATGGATGAGGAAACTCTTGAACAGATTGATGTAAACTACGATAAAGGATTTGAGGCTTTGTTCTGTATAAATTTGGACCAATCTCCATGTCTGAATGAGTTGTATCACACGCAGCTGTTGGGGTGAAGGAGGAAAGACCCTGACTAAATATTTTAATTAGAATCTGACCGTAGGGGAGGTGCTAGAGAACTGGAGAACTGTTAACACGATTCCAATTCACAGTTCGGGTGGGAGAGATAGACCAGGGAACTATAGACGAGCGGGTATTAGGTCACTGTTAAGGAAACTACTGGAGAAAATAGGGAAGGAGAAAATTGAACTCCAATCAGAGTCGCAAGGTCTGATCAGGGAGAATCCATCATGACTTTATCAGAAGGAAGTGACATCTAATGGATGTGATTGAATTAGTTTGAGGAGGTCGATTGTTCAGCTTTGTAGTAAAGCCTTTGACAAATTTCCAGCTGGGAAACTGAAAAATAACGTTAAATCTCACAATATAAATGATAACTTGACAAGTTCCAACGAAAATTGTCTTTTGGCAGTAGGCAGAGGGTAGTGAGAGAAGGCTGTTTGTGTGACTGGAGACCAGAGTCCCCTGGTGTACCACAGGGATCAGTGATGTGTCCGTTATTATTTGTGTTATTCATAACAAAAACAAATGTGAATGTGGAGTGGGCTAGGTGGAGAGTCAGGGAGGTGTGATAAGTAAGTGTACGTTTGACATAAAGATTGACCAGTTGGTTCGCAGTGAGCAGGAAGGCCTTAAGTTACAGGAAGATGCAGATGAAATGGTCAGATGGGCAGATCAATGGCAGATGGAATGTAACCCTGATAAATATGAGGTGATGCACATTGGGAGAAGGAACCAGGCAGGGAGGACTCAATGAATGGCAGCACACTGGGAAGCTCAGATTGTGCTTCTCCACACATCCCTGAATGTGACTGGACAGGTTAATGCTTAAAAATGTGTTGCTGGAAAAGCACAACAGGTCAGGCAGCATCAAAGGAGCAGGAGAATTGACATTTCGGGCAGATTCCTGAAGAAGGGTTATGCTAGAAACGGCGATTCTCCTGCTCCTTTGATGCTGCCTGACCTGCTGCGCTTTTCCAGCAACACATTTTTAAAGCACTGATCTCCAGCATCTGCAGTCCTCACTTTCTGCTGGGCAGGTTAATGGACTAGTTAAGAATTGGACCTTGAGTATTGTGTTTCCTAATCAGGGTGTAGACATAAGACCTTCCAGGGCTTTGGTTCGGCCAAAATGGAATACTGTATGTAGCTCTGGGAGCCACATTCCAGGAAGGATGTGATTGTACTGGAGGGAGTGCAGAGGTGATTCACCAGCATGTTCCCTCGGGTAGAACATATCAGCTATGGAGAGAGGCTGGATAAGCTCGGGTTGTTTACTTTGGAGCAGAGAAAGCTGAGGAGTCAGTGATTCAGAAGGATAAGATTATAAGCGACACGGACAGGGGGGATAGACAGCAACTGTTCCTTTTAGTCAGAGGTCAAGAACAAAGGAGCACACTTTTAAAGTGAAAAGTTTGAGGTTCAGAGATGATTTAAACATTTTTTCACCTCGAGGTGTGGGCTTCTGGGATTACTTCCTGAGAGGGGAATTATCACGAGTAACCTCACAATCGTTAAAAAGTACTTGGGCAAGCACTTGGAAGTGTCATAACATTCCAGGCTATGGGACTGCTGTAGAAAGTGGGACTAATATAGATCGTGCTGTACTTCTGTTGGCACAGAGTCTTTGCTCCTGTGAGTGTACCATGTGGAAGGTCAATTATTGGAGCATTTTAAGGCAGGAATTGATGGGTTTCTGAAGAGTTATATTCATAATGGTTATAAGTGTGAACTGTAATAGCATGTTAAATGATGTCAATGTGAGAAATATGAGAAAACAAGTGTAGTTTCCTTACAGTTTGGAACCAGAGAATGGAGAATGGGGAACAGGGAAATGGCAGAACTATGAAGCCACTACTTCAGTTCTGTCTTCACAAAACTTTCTAACAATATAAGGAAAACCAAGTCTGGTGTGGGAAAATGATAGAGTACGTGGAACATAGAACATAGTAAGTAAATGGTTTAGCAGAAATTATTGTGGCTGAAAGTAATAGTCATAGACAACACTAACATAGATTTATGAAATGGGAATTATGTTTGAGTAGCAGACTGGCTGACAAATGAAAGAACAGTAATGGATGTAAAACATTATGATTTTTACGAAAATGTTGGTAAAGCTCCAAGCCCAATTTGCAATATCAAATCTGAGTGGATTGGGGCGAATATATGGACATGTTTCGAGAATGGGACAGCTGGCAGTAAACAGTGAATAGAAATAAACAGACTCATCAAGCAACAGCCTGACATTGTCTCTAAGGTATGATTCTGTGAGTATGACTATGACCTAGACACCCCATCACCTTCCCCGGATATGTCCTGTCTCATCAGCAGGATGGACACAGCAGAGGTGGCGGCACAGTGGGATGCAGTTAGAAGGGAATTGCTCTTGGAGTCCCCAACAGTGTCTCCGTATCCCATGGCATTAGTTTGCATTTGGGAAAGGAAACCTCCTGCTGATTACCAAGTACCAGCATCTCTCAACTGATGTATCAGTACTCCTCCATGCTGACCAACACTTGGAGGAAGCACTGAGGGTAGCATTCTGGGAGGGGTATCTCAATGTTCACCACCAACAGTATCTCAGCTACAGCATTATTGATCGAGAAGGCTGGGTCCTAAAGGATATAACTGCTAGAGTGGTTCTGCGGCAGGCAGTGAAGGAACCAACAAGAGGAAAATATACACTTGACCACAGCCTTACTAATCTGCCAATTGCAGAAGTATCTGTCCATGACAGTATCGGTAAGAGTGACCACCGCATAGTCATTGTGGAGACAAAGTCACACCTACACATTGAGAATAACATTCACCATTTTGGGTGGTACTATCACAGTGCGAAATAGGGCAGACTTCGAACAGATCTAACAGTTCAAGTCTGGGTGTCCATAAGGTGCTGTGGTTCATCTATAGGAGCAGAATTGTACAGCCACACAACCTCATGACCTGGCATATCCCCCTCGCAACAATTACCATCAATCCAGAGGATCAACATTGGTTCAATGGATGTGCAGGATGGCAGGGCAGCACCAGGCAAACCTGACAATGAAGTGTCAGCCTGGTGAAGCCACCAAACAGGACTACTCGTGGGCCAAACAGCATAAGCAGTAAGTGATAGACAGAGCTAAGTGATCCCACAAGCAACGGTTCAGATCTAAGCTCTGCAGTCCTTCCACATCTAGTCGAGAAACGTTGGAGACAATTAAACAATTCATTGGAGGAAGAGGTTTCACAAATAACGCCTTCCTCCATGATGGAAGAGCCCAGCACTTCAGTGTATAAGATAAGGCTGATGCACTCGTAACAACTTTCAGTCAGAAATGCTGAGTGGATGATCCATTTCAGCCTCCTCCAGTCATCAACCAATTCGATTCAGTCCACGCGATATCCAGAAACGGTTGGAGATACGGGATACTCTATGGGGTCCATACTCTGACAACATTCTGGCAATAGTACTGGAAACTTGTGCTCCATAACTTGCCACTCACCAGCCAAACTGTTTCAATACAGTTCCAACAATGGTTTTTCCTGATTATGTGGAAAATTACCCCAAGTATCTCCTGTATATAAAAAGCAGAACAAATCCAATCCGGCCAATTACTACTCCATCAGTCTACTCTCGATCATCAGTAAAGTGGTGGAAGGTCTCAGTGTTTTTAAGCAGCAACCTGCTCATCAATACCCTGTCAATGACGCGCAGTTTGGGCTCCACCAGGACAACTCAACTCCTGACCTCATTACCTTGATTCAAACATGGACAAAAGAGCTGAATTCCAGAGGTAGGGTGAGAGTGACAGCCCTTTAAATCAAGGCTGCATTCGACCTTGTGTGGTATCAAGGGGCCTTAGCAACACTGGAATCAATGGGTATCAGAGGCAAACTCCCGCTGCTTAGAATCGTACCTGACACGTAGGAAGATGGTCATGGTTGATGAAGGACAGTCAACTCAGCTCCATGTCTGTAGGAGTCCCTCGAGCAATGAACAGAAACTCCTTCAGGGCTGCTTCATCAATGACCTTCCCTTCATGTTAAGGTCAGAAGTGGGGATGTTCGCCAATGATTGTACAATGTTCTGCAACATTTGTGGCTCCTCAGATACTGAAGCAGTCCATGTTCAAACACGACAAGATCTGGACAGTATCCAGGCTGGAAAGTGGCAAGTAATGTTCAACCCACACGAATGCCAGACCATGACCATCACCAATAAAATACAATCTAACCTGCCCCTTGGCATTCAATGGTGGTACTGTCACTGAATCCCCCAGTATCAAAATCCTGGTGAGTAATCATTGCTCAGAAACTCACTGGTCTCCCCACATGAACACTGTAACTATAAGAGCAAGTCCGAAGCTAGGAATGCTGCGGCGAGTAACTCACATCCTGATTTCCAAAATTCTGTCCATCATCTACAATGCATGTCAATACAATATAGGTCAGAAGTGTGAAAGAAGACTCCCAGTTTGCCTGGATGAGTGCAGCCCCAACAACACTCCAGAAGCTTTATACCATCCAGGACAAAGCAGCAAGTTTGACTGTCCCTTCATCCACAATGCTCCACCATCAACGCGCAGCAGCAGCAGTGTTTTACTATCCACATGCTGCAATGAAATGATACACCAAAGATCCTCAGAAACCATCTTCCCAATTCACGACCACTTCTATCTAGAAGGACAAGGGCTACAGATGTATGGAAATACCATCATCTTTAGGTTCCCCTCCAAGCCATTCACCATCCTGACTTGGAAATATATCACGCTCCTTCACAGTCGCTGGGTCAGAATCCTGGGATTCTCTCCCTAATGGCATTGGAGGTCAACCACAGCAGGTGGACTGCAGTGTTCAACAAGGCAGCTCACCACCACCTTCTCAAGAGCAACTAGGGACAGGCAATAAATGCTGGCCCAGCCAGTGACACCCAGATTGACGAAATACAGAAATAGAAATTAACAGAGGACGGTTGCTGAGGTATCACAGGGATCGGTGTTTGGGGCCCAGCTGTTCACAATGTCCTTTAAATATTTGGTTGCTGGAATCAGATGCAATACATCCCAGCCTGCTGACAGCACTAATGGATGTGGGATTGTGAGTGGGTGCGGAGGATGTAGAAAAGCACCAAGAAGACTAAGACAAATGGAGTGAATGGGTAAATACGTGACAGATGGAGAACAATGTGGATAGAGGTGACGGTGTGCCCTTTGGTGGAAATGATAAACTGGAATCCTACAATTTGAAAAGGATTGGTTGAAACACGTTGATTTACAAAGGGACATATGCTCCTTTTTGTTGTTTCCTTCTGCATCAACCTCTGAGGTCCCTGCAGCGCAGTGAGTTCTGTAACCAGAAGTCAATACTGGGCACGGCATTGACACACTGACCAGTGTACACAGACCCACCAAGTGGGGAGCTATAACACGGAAAAGGATCTGCATATCCTTGTACATATGTCGCTGAAAGCAATATTGCAGAAACAGAAAGCAGTAAAGAAGATAAATGGTGTGTGACCTTCATTTCAGGGGATGTGAGTCCAGGAGAAAGGGTGTCGTACTGCAGCTGTACAGGCCTTTGGAGACATCCCATCTCGACTATTGTGCAATATTGTGTGCAGGCTTGGTCTCCTTACCTAATAAAGGACAAACCTGACATTGAGGGAGAGCAGTGAAGGATGACCAGACTGATCTCTGGGATGACGAGCTTGTTGTGGAAGCAGGGTTTGGTGACTGGCCAATATTCCATGGGGTTTAGGAAAATGAGTGGAGATCTCAGTGAAATATACAAAACTCTGACAGGGTGAGACAGATTAAAAGCAGGGATGATATTCCCCTGGCTGGGATGACTAAAACAAGGAACCACAGTATTAGGTAACGCAGGTCACTCTGAAATGAGATGAGAATAACTGGTTTGCACTCACAGACTGGTGAACATGGGGAATTGGCTTGCACCTGGAAACCAAGACACTGATTATAAATAAGGATTTAGAGACAGTAAAGGGATGGTGGGAGAGCAGGAGTACGGTGTGGAACTGAAGGGCCAACCATCATTACATGGAATTGGTTAGCAAACTCAATGGACCAAACGTACTACTGCATTTCCTATTTTATAACTTCCAATGGTTACTCACATTAACGGATATGTATATCATGTGGGGTAAGTGCATTGAGGAGATGTTTTTCCATGAACTAGAATGGGGGAGGCTCAATGTGTTGTATGACCTACTCCTTTCCCGCTGTTTCTGTGCAGTCTGTGGGAAAGCTCGGTAAATGTTGTCACAAGCTCTCAGATGTTAAGAAGGAGGTCTCTGCAGAGTCGACAGGACTGTGTTCCCATTCCCTTTTCCGACACTGATGCTGGGGCCGGTGTTCTGTCGGGTTTCATCCTTTCAGTCTTTGGAGTAGTTTGATACAAGTGAGTGCCTTGATTGGCCGTTTCAGAGACCATTGAAACGTTTATCACATGCCAAGTCTTTGGAGTCAGTTTTAGGCCAGCCCAGGAAATCACGGGAGATTCACTTCCTAAAAGTACATTGGAGAAGGAAGTTCTGTTTACAATCGATATTGTCTTCAAGGTCACTGTTACTGACCCCAGATTTTAGATCTCGATATTTTATTAATTGTCTTTAACTTCCACCAGCTGCAGAACATTAGCCTGGTTTGGATTAGTAATCCAGTGACATTTTCACAGCAGCACCATCTCCACATGGGGACCTGTCAGAGACAACACTGAGCAGGGTATTTCTGTGCTGCTTGACAGCTCTGTCAAAAAGAACTCCTACCAACTTGACTGTCGTGATGGGACTGAGGGGGTGGTAAATGATCAGATTGCAATTATTCCCGTTTTAGGGAACGGGACTTAGCTGAGTAATTTTCCACATTGCCAGGGAGATGTCAGAGTTGGAGTTGGAATTAAACAGCTTCCCCAGCGACACGGCTTGTTGTGCAACACAAGTCTTCAGTCCTATTGCAGGAATGGTGTCAGGGCCCATTGCCTGTGTCATATCTACTGTGTTCAGCTGTTTCTTCATGTCACGTGCAGCGAATCACATTAGTTGAAGACTGGCATCTGTGATTTTGTGGGCATCATGGCAAGGGTGATGATTATCATTGACTCAACACTTCTGGCAGAAGTTGGTGCAGATAAAACATCCTTCTCTTTACACTGATGTGCAGGTCTGTTCCATTATTTAGGATGGGGATGTTTGTGGAGCCCTCTCCTCCAGTTATTTGTTTAAGCGTCCATCACCATTTATAACTGAATGTGGCAGGACTGCAGGGCTTCGATCAGATCTGTTGGTCAAGTCTGCTGGCATAATGAGTTAGCATCAGGTTAAGATTCATGTGATTCTGACTCTGACATGTTCACCCACACTGGTCACTGAGACATAGATGCTGTTGATGGTAATGACAGACTGAAGTGTTATCCTGGCAAAAAGTTACAGGTTGTGGTTGGATGCTGTTCTGCTCTCCCGCTGCTGTGGTCTAAAGCACTACATGAATACGCAGTTTGGAGCTGCAATATCTGCAATGCAATTCTGCTGTCTGTTCCCCAATTCTCACTGAGACCATTCACCCATCAGCCCTGCACTCAGTGACCTAACCTGGTTTCTGATGTGGAAATACTTCCATTTCAAACTCTCATTCTGCTGAGGGTCTGTCTCCCCGGGTCTTGCTTCCAATCTGACACATTCCGCAAAAGCATTTAACTGATCTTAATCAAATGTTTAATTCACCTGAATCTTTTTCCTTGAGAAATACCATCTTCTGTGTTTAAAGCGAATGTTTTTCCTCTGTTTCTTTCCCTGATCATGATTAAGAGCTCTGTAGTGTCAGTGATACCAGAGTTATGTAGTTTCAGAGCCAATGAATTCTCTGGATCCCAATCATCTACACCACATTGTATATTTTCTCTTTTGAATTGATGCCTTAACACTCGGGCTGCCTTGTCCTCCCATGAGTATGTTTCATGTTCTTGGGGTTGCATTTCTTGTATTATCTTCCAAATATCCCCAGAAACTCGTCCCATTGCTGCTCCATGCTGTTTCCTGCTCAGCTCCCCTCCAATTAACTCTGGACAGCTCCTCCCGCCTGTCTTTGTAGTTACATAGCTTAATTATAACCACATTACATCTTGAAGAGATGTAAACTAAAAGAAGGAGCTTTGAGAGATGGGACACGAAGAATAATTGGTGGAATTCTAAACCAGCTACAAAGGGAGAACGAGAGAGCGAGTATATCGATATGGAGATATGGAAAATGAGAAAACCACATTCTCGAAAGAAGTAGGTGAACATCCCCGAATATTTTGGCCATGCCTGTGTGCTGTGGTCCTTTATACAGTGCACGTACAACAGAGTAATATATTCAAATGCTAAGTCTGATGCCAGAATATTTGTCTGCAATGATATGACAGACATTAGCTTTGGAAAGAACCCAGCAGGCCAACATATTGAAATAAGTTGGGACACCAGAATCAAGAATTTGGAGCACACATCCTGGTAAGAATGAGAGATTAGAGTTGGGAATCCCAGAAAAAGAGGGAACGTTGAGAGGATCAAATAATGTTTTAATATTTTATCAATTTTATACATCATTTGTGACTTATCTGCACACACACACATTGATTAAACAGTATATATACAATCTTTTTTCCACCATTAAACTGCCTGTTGTCGTGTTACGAGGATACATGAACACCAACTAGTCACCAAAAGACATGACGCACTATCACTATGTTCCATACATACAGACAAAGAAGGGCACCCCTTTGACTGGGACAAAGCACACACACATACTAAGACACGAAGGACCTTCTTAGAGGAATGGTATTCTAACCAGAAGTCCATCAATAAACTCATCAATTTAGATTCTGTCTACATTCGATTGTTAAAATAACCGGAAATGACATCACCCACTTTAAGAAACATAGTCATGGTGACGAAACTTCTGAAAACATACTTCAAGCTCAGTGAGCTAACTTGCACACATATGAATTTTTTTTTTGTTTATTAGTGGAATTTAGGAGTTCTCTGTCGCTCACGTTTTGACAGATTATGATGTGAGGTGAGCTTTTCTGGGTATATGGTTTAATTAACAGAGGGGTTTGACATTGATGTTCTACAGTTTGGGGCCTTGCCATATGGCATTTGGACAGACGTGAACAGATCTGAGATACAACAGGTCCCAGCAAATTCCAACTCATTGCAATTAGGTTCAAATAAAACCATTGGGAAAATTCGTTTAATTTTGTTATTTGTGGTTGGTTAAATGAAAAGTGAGGGAAATGGCTTTTAACATTACTGAAGAGGTTCCCGAATTTTCCAAAGAAATTTAGAAAGACAGAAGGAGGTCATTTTTTAGAATGAGCCAATAGGTTGGAATTGGGTTTAACCAGGGAGAAAAGGGAAGCTGAATTGTAATGGAGTTGGTCAAGCACTTTGATGTATCAGAGAAATAGGCAACTGCAGTAGAGTTACATTACTTAAATTACAAATGTGGCAACTGGAGTTAGAAGATAAGTAAAGGGCGGAAACAGAGAGAAAAAAAGAGAAAGAGAAGAGAAAGAGAGAGAGGGGAATTGAAATTCAGAAGTTGGGAATTAGGTAAGAAAGTTAAATGAACAGGATGGAGATGAAGGGAGAACGTAGGGATATATACAACTAGGTTAGTAACTTGTCATATTTCGGTGAGAAAAATGTCAAAACGTTTTTTTATTTCATTTGAAAAAATGACACGGCAGTGAACTGTGTGGGTAATGCTAGTTCAGACTAATCTGGTGGGCACAGCTAGTGAGGTATGTGCAGCGCTATCAGACGAGGGATCCAGACATTATCACGATGTCAAATTGGCTATGTTGATTCGTTATGAATTGGCACTAGAAGCATATAGACAGAAATTCGGAAAAATAGAGACGGAACCAGGTCAGACTTATATTGGGTTTGAAAGAATTAACCACAGTCATTTTGATAGGTGGGTTATGGTCTTAAAAATGGATAAGACCTGTGAGGCTTGAAGGAAGATTAATCTGTTGGAGAAGTTAAAAGACTCATTTCCAGAGATAGGAAAAAATCATGTGAATGAATAGAAAGTTCAAGAAGTGAAAGCGCGGCAGAAATGGCAGGTAAATATGCATTGTGGCATGTGATGAAATTTAGCATCTGGCAAGAATTTCATCCTGTGGGGGATAGAAATTGGGAGAGGGAAGGTCACACATTACAAAGCGAACAGTACTCACAATAGTTTACCACAGGTGAAGAAAGAAGCCCATGGGGTTTGAAAGGTGGTGAAAGGCCTCAGGTGCTCTCACTGTAAGGGAGTGGAACACATAATATTACAGTGCTGATGGTTTAAGAGGGGCACAGGGAAAAAGTTGTTATCACTGCAGTAAGATGGCACACCGTGCTGGGCGTTAAAGAAGACACTTTGGGGAAAGATGCGGTAGAAGAGGCTAAGCCAGTGGCATTAGTGAAACTGGTAAAGGAAACCCCAAGTGCAGCCGAGGAGCTGCAGGACATTGCACAGCCTAGGCAAGGGCTGGGTATGGAGGCAGTGCCTGATCTCACTAAACAATTCAGCTCTATAGACAAAGTTTACTCAGAAAGAACAGGGGAGAAGGATAAGAAATTATAATTTTGTGAGATAAGGGATCTGCTCAGTCTCTACTAGTTGGGAAGTGAGGCACCAGAAAAGCACAACAGACCAGGCAGCGTCCCAACAGCAGGACATTCGCATATCAGGCAGAAACCCATCGTCCGGAAGTGGTGGGGGACAAGGGCTGGAAGATAAATACGAGAGTAGTAGCTGAGCTGGTGGGAGGGTCACTGGGAAGGCAACAAGAAGATGTAGGTAGGAGTGATAATCATATGTCGGAGGGGAAGGTGGAGTCGATAGGTGGAAAGGAAGATGGCATGTTAGGGCAGTTCAAGAGGGCGGTGCTAGGTTGAACGGTTGGATCTGGGAGAGGTTGGTGGAGGGGTGATTTGGAATTTGATGAAGTCAACGTTGATGCTGTACAGGTTGGGGGTTCCAGCTGTCCTACCACCCCCCTCTCCAACATATCACCATCACACCCCACCTGCATCTACCAATCGCCTTCCAAGCTCCCTTTCACCCAGCTCCACCCCCCACCCACCCATTTATTTTTCAACCTCCTTCCCCCTCCCTTACGCCCCACTTTCCTGCTGAAGGACGTATGCCTGAAACGTCACTGCTCCAGCCCCTTGGATGCTGCCGACATGCTGTGCTTTTCCAGCCACACACTTTTCAACTCTCATCTCCAGCATCTGCCGCCCTCACTTTCTCTCACCCTCTAATAGTACGAGATGAAAGTTTTTTGTCACTCTTTCTGACATGATAATCAAGAACGTGATAACTTGTGAAATGGGGACAGAAATTAAGCATTCCCTTGTGTATCATCAGGTTGGAGTGCCAAATCAAGATTGGGGAAGTAACAGTGACAGTGAGTAACAGAGTGTCTGTTCTAGGAATACAGTTTGTTCTTGGGAACGATTTAGCAGGAGGCACCCCTTGTGGTGGAGAAGCCAAAGGAAGATGACGGAATTGGTGAGTTAAAAGAAAATTACCCAGGATTTTTTTCCAGACTGTGTAGTAACAAGATCCCACTGTCATAAGTTACAGCAGAAGGAAAAACGAACGAAAAAGACAAATGAGTTGATGCTCAGTGAACTGACACCCTGTTTGATGTGACGGTGCAGGAAAAACCTGAACAGGCAGAGGTGTTCCGTCCTGAAAGGCTAATGGACGTACAACAGAGATATATACACACACATACACATGCACACACAGAGATAATGAATCAGAATATATTGTTGAACGTTATTAACTTAAAGATAAAATCATAAAATTAAAATGGAGACCCCGATATGTTACTTATTGAACAAGAAT